>NW_027189182.1:377500-677500 GCF_040958095.1 Procambarus clarkii | reverse complement strand
CTCCGCATTGTTATCTAAAACAGCAGATTACCCGTGAGAATTGTGCAAGAAACAGCGAGTCTACCCTACATGAATCGAATACGTTAAGGTGATGTCATTATATGACTCATTTGAGTTTCAAATGGTCGCCAATAAGCACCCTGCTCTGAACATATAAAGAAAAAGTCTGATGTACCACACCCGATTTCTGGAGAAAGGTAAATTTTTCGGCTCGATTTTCTACAGAATAAGGAAATCTAAGTGAGGTGAGCACATGATCGCGAATGCACCGTAACCGAGAACAAACACCTTGCATTAAGGGAAAATACTGTAGCCAAAAAACAAAATTGAAACATTTGCTCCTTTTCTCACGAAACAACGAGACACTATGTCGACAATTCGTCAATGCTCGTCCGTAGGCTCCTTCACATGGTTCTCTAAACCAGCAGATTACCCGTGAGGAATGTGCAAAAAACAGCGAGTCTACCCTATATGTACCGAATACGTTAAGGTAATGTCATTACATCGTTCATTTGAGTTTCAAATGTTCGGCCAGTAAGCACCCTGCTCTGAACATATAAAGAAAAAGTCTGATGTACCACACCCGATTTCTGGAGAAAGGTAAATTTTTCGGCTCGATTTCCTCCAGAATAAGCACATCTAAGTGAGGTGAGCACATGATCGCGACCGCACCGGAAACGAGAACTAGCACCTTGCATTGAGGGAAAAGACTGGAACCTAAAAACAAAATAATGGGAAACATTTGCTCCTTTTCTCTGGCAACAACGAGATACTATGTCGACAATTCGTCAATACTCGTCTGTAGGCTCCCTCGCAAGGTTCCCTAGGACAGCAGATTATTCGTGAGGAATGAGCCAACAACACTGTCTACATTATATATATCGAAAACGTTAAGGGCATGTGGTTACATCCTTCAAATGAGTTTCAAATTGTCTCCTATTAAGCGCCCTGCTCTGAACATATAACGATTTATATGTCTGCAGTCTTTTATATGTCTACAGTCAGCTACAGTCTTTTCCCTCATTGCATTGTGCTATTTCTCGGTTCTAGTGCGGTAGAAAAATTTTACCGCAGACGTTTACTTGAGTAAATGAAGAACGACACCGAGTCTACCCTATATATATCTAATACGTTAAGGTGATGTCGTTACATCGTTCAAATTAGTTTCAAATGGTCCGTCAGAAGGCTCCCTCGCATGGTTCTCTAAAACAGCAGATTACCCGTGCGGAAAATGACAGCGACACCGAGTCTACCCTATATATATCTAATACGTTAAGGTGATGTCGTTACATCGTTCAAATTAGTTTCAAATGGTCCGTCAGAAGGCTCCCTCGCATGGTTCTCTCAGACAGCACGTTACCCGTGCGGAAAATGCCAGCGACACCGAGTCTACCCTATATATATCTAATACGTTAAGGTGATGTCGTTACATCGTTCAAATTAGTTTCAAATGGTCGCCCAATAAGCACCCTGCTCTGAACATATAAAGAAAAAGTCTGATGTACCACTCCCGATTTCTGCAGAAAGGTAAATTTTTCGGCTATATTTTCTCCAGAATAGCGCACATCTAAGTGAGGTGAGCACATGATCGCGAATGCACCGTAACCGAGAACAAACACCTTGCATTAAGGGAAAATACTGGAGCCAAAAAACGAAAATTAAAACATTTGCTCCTTTTCTCTCGCAAAAACGAGACACTATGTCGACAATTCGTCAATACTCGTCTGTAGGCTCCTTCGCATGGTTCTCTAAAACAGCAGATTACCCATGAGGAATGTGCAAAAAACACCTATATGAGTCTACCCTATATGTATCGATTACGTTAAGGTCATGTCATTAAATCGTTCATTTGAGTTTCAAATGTTCGGCCAGTAAGCACCCTGCTCAGAACATATAACGAAAAACTGTGATGTACCACATTCGATTTCTGGAGAAAGGTAAATTTTTCGGCTCGATTTCCTCCAGAATAAGCACATCTAAGTGAGGTGAGCACATGATCGCGACCGCACCGGAAACGAGAACTAGCACCTTGCATTGAGGGAAAAGACTAAAGCATAAAAACAAAATAATGGGAAACATTTGCTCCTTTTCTCTAGCAACAACGAGACACTATGTCGACAATTCGTCAATACTCGTCTGTAGGCTCCTTCGCATTGTTCTCTAAAACAGCAGATTACACATGAGGAATGTGCAAAAAACACCAAGTCAACCCTATATGTATCGAATACGTTAAGGTGATGTCATTACATCGTTCATTTGAGTTTCAAATGTTCGGCCAGGATGGGATGCAAACATAGTGTATAATATAGTTTATGTTTGAATTGAGATTCCCACCAAAGTTTACCACAACGAAACAAATGTTGCCAATACGCCAGTATCTGTCAGAAGGCTACCTCGCATGGTTCTCTCAGACAGTAGGTTACCCGTGCGGAAAATGACACCAACACCGAGTCTACCCTATATATATCGAATACGTTAAGGTGATGTCGTTACATCGTTCAAATGAATTTCAAATGGTCGCCCAATAAGTACCCTGCTCTGAACATATAAAGAACACTTAGTAAGCCAACCAGAGGCTTAGGGCCCGCGCAGGAATATCCCTTCAAAAAAAATTCTTTTAATAAAACACAGTACTTCAGCTTTGCAGCTTACATGCGCATACCTCACCGATTGCAATTCATCCACTTTTCATGGTGTTGTATTCAGTGTATTTTGAACTTTGTATTTGAAGTCTTTAAATCTTTGCGCTGCAAAAGATTTAACGAGGCATTAATGATTCAACAAATTTTACTCCATTAAACATTGGATGAGGGAAGTTTTTACTCAGTCTAAGCATACTCCATTGTGAATTGTGTTAAGAATATTTATATTGCGACATGGAATTGATAAGCTCTTTATTTTGAGGATGGGATGCAAACATAGTGTATAATATAGTTAATGTTTGAATTGAGATTCCCAACAAAGTTTCCCACAACGAGACAAATGTTGCCAATACGCCAATATCCGTCAGAATGCTCCGGGCATGGTTCTCTCAGACAGCAGGTTACCCGTGCGGAAAATGACAGCGACACCGAGTCTACCCTATATATATCTAATACGTTAATGTGATGTCGTTACATCGTTCAAATTAGTTTCAAATGGTCCGTCAGGAGGCTCCCTCGCATGGTTCTCTCAGACAGCAGGTTACCCGTGCGGAAAATGACAGTGACACCGAGTCTACCCTATATATATCTAATACGTTAAGGTGATGTCGTTACATCGTTCAAATTAGTTTCAAATGGTCGCCCAATAAGCACCCTGCTCTTAACATATAAAGAAAAAGTCTGATGTACCACACCCGATTTCTGCAGAAAGGTAAATTTTTCGTCTCGATTTTCTCCAGAATATGCACATCTAAGTGAGGTGAGCACATCGCGAATGCACCGTAACCGAGAACAAACACCTTGCATTAAGGGAAAATACTGGAGCCAAAAAACGAAAATTGAAACATTTGCTCCTTTTCTCTCGAAACAACGAGACACTATGTCGACAATTCGTCAATACTCGTCTGTAGGCTCCTTCGCATGGTTCTCTAAAACAGCAGATTACCCATGAGGAATGTGCAAAAAACACCTATATGAGTCTACCCAATTTGTATCGATTACGTTACGGTCATGTCATTAAATCGTTCATTTAAGTTTCAAATGTTCGGCCAGTAAGCACCCTGCTCTTAACATATAAAGAAAAAGTGTGATGTACCACATTCGATTTCTGGAGAAAGGTAAATTTTTCGGCTCGATTTCCTCCAGAATAAGCACATCTAAGTGAGGTGAGCACATGATCGCGACCGCACCGGAAACGAGAACTAGCACCTTGCATTGAGGGAAAAGACTGGAGCCTAAAAACAAAATAATGGGAAACATTTGCTCCTTTTCTCTAGCAACAACGAGACACTGTCGACAATTCGTCAATACTCGTCTGTAGGCTCCTTCGCATTGTTCTCTAAAACAGCAGATTACACATGAGGAATGTGCAAAAAACACCAAGTCTACCCTATATGTATCGAATACGTTAAGGTGATGTCATTACATCGTTCATTTGAGTTTCAAATGTTCGGCCAGGATGGGATGCAAACATAGTGTATAATATAGTTTGTTTGATTTGAGATTCCCACCAAAGTTTACCACAACGAAACAAATGTTGCCAATACGCCAGTATCTGTCAGAAGGCTACCTCGCATGGTTCTCTCAGACAGTAGGTTACCCGTGCGGAAAATGACACCAACACCGAGTCTACCCTATATATATCGAATACGTTAAGGTGATGTCGTTACATCGTTCAAATGAATTTCAAATGGTCGCCCAATAAGTACCCTGCTCTGAACATATAAAGAACACTTAGTAAGCCAACCAGAGGCTTAGGGCCCGCGCAGGAATATCCCTTCAAAAAAAATTCTTTTAATAAAACACAGTACTTCAGCTTTGCAGCTTACATGCGCATACCTCACCGATTGCAATTCATCCACTTTTCATGGTGTTGTATTCAGTGTATTTTGAACTTTGTATTTGAAGTCTTTAAATCTTTGCGCTGCAAAAGATTTAACGAGGCATTAATGATTCAACAAATTTTACTCCATTAAACATTGGATGAGGGAAGTTTTTACTCAGTCTAAGCATACTCCATTGTGAATTGTGTTAAGAATATTTATATTGCGACATGGAATTGATAAGCTCTTTATTTTGAGGATGGGATGCAAACATAGTGTATAATATAGTTAATGTTTGAATTGAGATTCCCAACAAAGTTTCCCACAACGAGACAAATGTTGCCAATACGCCAATATCCGTCAGAATGCTCCGGGCATGGTTCTCTCAGACAGCAGGTTACCCGTGCGGAAAATGACAGCGACACCGAGTCTACCCTATATATATCTAATACGTTAATGTGATGTCGTTACATCGTTCAAATTAGTTTCAAATGGTCCGTCAGGAGGCTCCCTCGCATGGTTCTCTCAGACAGCAGGTTACCCGTGCGGAAAATGACAGTGACACCGAGTCTACCCTATATATATCTAATACGTTAAGGTGATGTCGTTACATCGTTCAAATTAGTTTCAAATGGTCGCCCAATAAGCACCCTGCTCTTAACATATAAAGAAAAAGTCTGATGTACCACACCCGATTTCTGCAGAAAGGTAAATTTTTCGTCTCGATTTTCTCCAGAATATGCACATCTAAGTGAGGTGAGCACATCGCGAATGCACCGTAACCGAGAACAAACACCTTGCATTAAGGGAAAATACTGGAGCCAAAAAACGAAAATTGAAACATTTGCTCCTTTTCTCTCGAAACAACGAGACACTATGTCGACAATTCGTCAATACTCGTCTGTAGGCTCCTTCGCATGGTTCTCTAAAACAGCAGATTACCCATGAGGAATGTGCAAAAAACACCTATATGAGTCTACCCAATTTGTATCGATTACGTTACGGTCATGTCATTAAATCGTTCATTTAAGTTTCAAATGTTCGGCCAGTAAGCACCCTGCTCTTAACATATAAAGAAAAAGTGTGATGTACCACATTCGATTTCTGGAGAAAGGTAAATTTTTCGGCTCGATTTCCTCCAGAATAAGCACATCTAAGTGAGGTGAGCACATGATCGCGACCGCACCGGAAACGAGAACTAGCACCTTGCATTGAGGGAAAAGACTGGAGCCTAAAAACAAAATAATGGGAAACATTTGCTCCTTTTCTCTAGCAACAACGAGACACTGTCGACAATTCGTCAATACTCGTCTGTAGGCTCCTTCGCATTGTTCTCTAAAACAGCAGATTACACATGAGGAATGTGCAAAAAACACCAAGTCTACCCTATATGTATCGAATACGTTAAGGTGATGTCATTACATCGTTCATTTGAGTTTCAAATGTTCGGCCAGGATGGGATGCAAACATAGTGTATAATATAGTTTGTTTGATTTGAGATTCCCACCAAAGTTTACCACAACGAAACAAATGTTGCCAATACGCCAGTATCTGTCTGAAGGCTACCTCGCATGGTTCTCTCAGACAGCAGGTTACCCGTGCGAAAAATGACACCAACACCGAGTCTACCCTATATATATCGAATACGTTAAGGTGATGTCGTTACATCGTTCAAATGAGTTTCAAATGGTCGCCCAATAAGCACCCTGCTCTGAACATATAAAGAACACTTAGTAAGCCAACCAGAGGCTTAGGGCCCGCGCAGGAATATCCCTCCTAAAAAAATTCTTTAAATTATGCACAGTACTTCAGCTTTGCAGCTTACATGTGCATACCTTACCGATTGCAATTCATCCGCTTTTCATGGTGTTGTATTCAGTGTATTTTGAACTTTGTATTTGAAGTCTTTAAATCTTTGCGCTGCATAAGATTTAATGAGGCATTAATGATTCAACAAATTTTACTCCATTAAACATTGGATGAGTGAAGTTTTTACTCAGTCTAAGCATACTCCATTGTGAATTGTGTTAAGAACATTTATATTGCGACATGGAATTGATAAGCTCTTTATTTTGAGGACGGGATGCAAACATAGTGTATAATATAGTTAATGTTTGAATTGAGATTCCCACCAAAGTTTCCCACAACGAGACAAATGTTGCCAATGCGCCAATATCCGTCAGAAGGCTCCCTCGCATGGTTCTCTCAGACAGCAGGTTACCCGTGCGGAAAATGACAGCGACACCGAGTCTACTATATATATCTAATACGTTAAGGTGATGTCGTTACATCGTTCAAATTAGTTACAAATGGTCCGTCAGAAAGCTCCCTCGTATGGTTCTCTCAGACACCAGGTTACCCGCGCGGAAAATGACAGCGACACCGAGTCTACCCTATATATATCTAATACGTTAAGGTGATGTCGTTACATCGTTCAAATTAGTTTCAAATGGTCGCCTAATAAGCACCCTGCTCTGAACATATAAAGAAACAGTCTGATGTACCACACCCGATTTCTGCAGAAAGGTATATTTTTCGGCTCGATTTTTTCCAGAATATGCACATCTAAGTGAGGTGAGCACAAGATCGCGAATGCACCGTAACCGAGAACAAACTCCTTGCATTAAGGGAAAATACTGGAGCCAAAAAACGAAAATTGAAACATTTGCTCTTTTCTCTCGAAACAACGAGACACTATGTCGACAATTCGTCAATACTCGTCTTTAGGCTCCTTCGCATGGTTCTCTAAAACAGCAGATTACCCATGAGGAATGTGCAAAAAAACACCGAGTCTACCCTATATGTATCGATTACGTTAAGGTGATGTCATTAAATCGTTCATTTGAGTTTCATATGTTCGGGCCAGTAAGCACCCTGCTCAGAACATATAACGAAAAAGTGTGATGTACCACATCCAATTTCTGGAGAAAGGTAAATTTTTCGGCTCGATTTTCTACAGAATAAGCAAATCTAAGTGAGGTGAGCACATGATCGCGACCACACCGTAACCGAGAACAAAACACCCTGCATTAAGGGAAAATACTGTAGAAAATAAACAAAATTGAAACATTTGCTCCTTTTCTCACGCATCAACGAGACACTATTTCGACAATTTGGCAATGCTCGTCCGTAGGCTCCTTCACATGGTTCTCTAAACCAGCAGATTACCCGTGAGGAATGTGCAAAAAACAGCGAGTCTACCCTATATGTACCGAATACGTTAAGGTAATGTCATTGCATCGTTCATTTGAGTTTCAAATGTTCGGCCAGTAAGCACCCTGCTCTGAACATGTAACGAAAAGTGTGATGTACCACATCCGATTTCTGGAGAAAGGTAAATTTTTCGGCTCGATTTCCTTCAGTATAAGCACATCTAATTGAGGTGAGCACATGATCGTGACCGCACTGGAAACGAGAACTAGCACCTTGCATTGAGGGTAAAGACTGGAGCCTAAAAACAAAATAATGGAAACATTTGCTCCTTTTCTCTGGCAACAACGAGACAATATGTCGACAATTCGTCAATACTCGTCTGTAGGCTCCCTCGCAAGGTTCTCTAGGACAGCAGATTACCCGTGACGAATGAGCCAACAACACTGTGTCTCTGTAATATATATCGAAAACGTTAAGGGCATGTGGTTACATCCTTCAAATGAGTTTCAAATTGTCTCCTACTAAGCGCCCTGCTCTGAACATATAACGAAAAAGTCTGATGTACCACATCCGATTTCTGGAGAAATTAGTTTTTTTGCTCGAATATGTCCAGAATACCAACCCATTTTTTAAAACCTTTCAGGTATGAAAGGAATGGGAGTACCAAATAACACAATCTGGTAATGCAATCGCAGAAAATGCTGGTTCTTCATTTACTCAAGTAAACGTCTGCGGTAAAACTTTTCTACGGCACTGGAACCGAGAAATAGCACAATGCAATGAGGGAAAAGACTGTAGCCAAAAAACTGAGTAATAGGAGTATGCTCTGGCAACAACGAAACACAATGTCGGTAAGACGCCAGTACTCGTCAGTATGTTCCCTCGCACGTTTCCATCAGACAGAAGGTTTCCCGTGAGGAAGGTGCCTCACAATGAGTCTCCCTTATACATATTGAATACGTTAATGTGATGTCGTTTCATCGTTCAAAAGAGTTTCATATGGTCGCCCAGCATGTATCCTGTTGTGAGCATACCACGAAAACGTCTAAGGTACCATGTCCGATTTCTGATGAATGGTACATTTTTCGGCTCGTTATCGTCCTGAATGAACAAATCTAAGTGAGCATATCTAGGTGAGCTCATCATTGCATTTAAACAATAAATCCCATAAATTTTTAATTTATGAAATACTAAGTTTAATATCAACCTGATATATCTTTGAGAATTCCATAGAACACCTATATTCAGTTTCCTTCGATTAAATATATTCAGATCTTTGCAGTCTTCAAAATATGATTATGTTCGATGTATGTTTTTATGAAAGGAAATGCTCACTTTTGTGTGTAGATGTACCATAGTCAGTGACAATAGACTAGGAAATTGATGGAAAAAAAAATCCCTAGAGACACAGACGAAACATCATATATATATGAATGACTAAATGCCATTTTGCTTTCTTCTTTAACAATAACTACGTTTAGCACTGTGGAGAAATGCCCGACAGACCACTGGAACATTATCTAATACAATGCACAATTACAATTACACAATTTCAAATATAAATTTAACAGAGCAAAAGAAGTTATTAAACACATTAGGCAAAATCTTACTGAAGCGACATACGAGTCATAAATACTCCTACTCCGCCCAAGTAAAACAGAAAAAAGCAACACTTAGTAAGCCAGCCAGAGGCTTAGAATCGTGCAGGAATAACCCTCTAAAAAACATAATAAGGGGAAACATTTGCTCCTTTTCTCTGGCAACAACGAGACACAATGTCGATAATTCGTCAATACTCGTCTGTAGGCTCCTCCGCATTGTTATCTAAAACAGCAGATTACCCGTGAGAATTGTGCAAGAAACAGCGAGTCTACCCTATATGTATCGAATACGTTATGGTGATGTCATTATATGACTCATTTGAGTTTCAAATGGTCGCCAATAGGCACCCTGCTCTGAACATATAAAGAAAAAGTCTGATGTACCACACCCGATTTCTGGAGAAAGGTAAATTTTTCGGCTCGATTTTCTACAGAATAAGGAAATCTAAGTGAGGTGAGCACATGATCGCGAATGCACCGTAACCGAGAACAAACACCTTGCATTAAGGGAAAATACTGTAGCCAAAAAACAAAATTGAAATATTTGCTCCTTTTCTCACGCAACAACGAGACACTATGTCGACAATGCTCGTCCGTAGGCTCCTTCGCATGGTTCTTTAAACCAGCAGATTACCCGTGAGGAATGTGCAAAAAACAGCGAGTCTACCCTATATGTATCGAATACGTTAAGGTAATGTCATTACATCGTTCATTTGAGTTTCAAATGTTCGGCCAGTAAGCACCCTGCTCTGAACATATAACGAAAAAGTGTGATGTACCACATCCGATTTCTAGAGAAAGGTAAATTTTTCGGCTCGATTTCCTCCAGAATAAGCACATCTAATTGAGGAGAGCACATGATTGCGACCGCACCGGAAACGAGAACTAGCACCTTGCATTGAGGGAAATTCTGGAGCCTAAAAACAAAATAATGGGAAACATTTGCTCCTTTATTCTGGCAACAACGAGACAATATGTCGACAATTCGTCAATACTCGTCTGTAGGCTCCCTCGCAAGGTTCTCTAGGACCGCAGATTACCGTGAGGAAGGAGCCAACAACACTGTGTCTACGTTATATATATCGAAAACGTTAAGGGCATGTGGTTACATCCTTCAAATGAGTTTCAAATTGTCTCCTATTAAGCGCCCTGCTCTGAACATATAACGAAAAAGTCTGATGTACCACATCCGATTTCTGGAGAAATTTGTTTTTTTGCTCGAATATGTCCAGAATACCAGTTCTAGTGCGGTAGAAAAATTTTACCGCAGACGTTTACTTGAGTAAATGAAGAACGACACCGAGTCTACCCTATATATATCTAATACGTTAAGGTGATGTCGTTACATCGTTCAAATTAGTTTCAAATGGTCCGTCAGAAGGCTCCCTCGCATGGTTCTCTAAAACAGCAGATTACCCGTGCGGAAAATGACAGCGACACCGAGTCTACCCTATATATATCTAATACGTTAAGGTGATGTCGTTACATCGTTCAAATTAGTTTCAAATGGTCGCCCAATAAGCACCCTGCTCTGAACATATAAAGAAAAAGTCTGATGTACCACTCCCGATTTCTGCAGAAAGGTAAATTTTTCGGCTATATTTTCTCCAGAATAGCGCACATCTAAGTGAGGTGAGCACATGATCGCGAATGCACCGTAACCGAGAACAAACACCTTGCATTAAGGGAAAATACTGGAGCCAAAAAACGAAAATTAAAACATTTGCTCCTTTTCTCTCGCAAAAACGAGACACTATGTCGACAATTCGTCAATACTCGTCTGTAGGCTCCTTCGCATGGTTCTCTAAAACAGCAGATTACCCATGAGGAATGTGCAAAAAACACCTATATGAGTCTACCCTATATGTATCGATTACGTTAAGGTCATGTCATTAAATCGTTCATTTGAGTTTCAAATGTTCGGCCAGTAAGCACCCTGCTCAGAACATATAACGAAAAACTGTGATGTACCACATTCGATTTCTGGAGAAAGGTAAATTTTTCGGCTCGATTTCCTCCAGAATAAGCACATCTAAGTGAGGTGAGCACATGATCGCGACCGCACCGGAAACGAGAACTAGCACCTTGCATTGAGGGAAAAGACTAAAGCATAAAAACAAAATAATGGGAAACATTTGCTCCTTTTCTCTAGCAACAACAAGACACTATGTCGACAATTCGTCAATACTCGTCTGTAGGCTCCTTCGCATTGTTCTCTAAAACAGCAGATTACACATGAGGAATGTGCAAAAAACACCAAGTCAACCCTATATGTATCGAATACGTTAAGGTGATGTCATTACATCGTTCATTTGAGTTTTAAATGTTCGGCCAGGATGGGATGCAAACATAGTGTATAATATAGTTAATGTTTGAATTGAGATTCCACCAAAGTTTACCACAACGAAACAAATGTTGCCAATACGCCAGTATCTGTCAGAAGGCTACCTCGCATGGTTCTCTCAGACAGTAGGTTACCCGTGCGGAAAATGACACCAACACCGAGTCTACCCTATATATATCGAAAACGTTAAGGTGATGTCGTTACATCGTTCAAATTAGTTTCAAATGGTCCGTCAGAAGGCTCCCTCGCATAGTTCTCTCAGACAGCACGTTACCCGTGCGGAAAATGCCAGCGACACCGAGTCTACCCTATATATATCTAATACGTTAAGGTGATGTCGTTACATCGTTCAAATTAGTTTCAAATGGTCGCCCAATAAGCACCCTGCTCTGAACATATAAAGAAAAAGTCTGATGTACCACTCCCGATTTCTGCAGAAAGGTAAATTTTTCGGCTATATTTTCTCCAGAATAGCGCACATCTAAGTGAGGTGAGCACATGATCGCGAATGCACCGTAACCGAGAACAAACACCTTGCATTAAGGGAAAATACTGGAGCCAAAAAACGAAAATTAAAACATTTGCTCCTTTTCTCTCGCAAAAACGAGACACTATGTCGACAATTCGTCAATACTCGTCTGTAGGCTCCTTCGCATGGTTCTCTAAAACAGCAGATTACCCATGAGGAATGTGCAAAAAACACCTATATGAGTCTACCCTATATGTATCGATTACGTTAAGGTCATGTCATTAAATCGTTCATTTGAGTTTCAATGTTCGGCCAGTAAGCACCCTGCTCTGAACATGTAACGAAAAAGTGTGATGTACCACATTCGATTTCTGGAGAAAGGTAAATTTTTCGGCTCGATTTCCTCCAGAATAAGCACATCTAAGTGAGGTGAGCACATGATCGCGACCGCACCGGAAACGAGAACTAGCACCTTGCATTGAGGGAAAAGACTAAAGCATAAAAACAAAATAATGGGAAACATTTGCTCCTTTTCTCTAGCAACAACGAGACACTATGTCGACAATTCGTCAATACTCGTCTGTAGGCTCCTTCGCATTGTTCTCTAAAACAGCAGATTACACATGAGGAATGTGCAAAAAACACCAAGTCAACCCTATATGTATCGAATACGTTAAGGTGATGTCATTACATCGTTCATTTGAGTTTCAAATGTTCGGCCAGGATGGGATGCAAACATAGTGTATAATATAGTTTATGTTTGAATTGAGATTCCCACCAAAGTTTACCACAACGAAACAAATGTTGCCAATACGCCAGTATCTGTCAGAAGGCTACCTCGCATGGTTCTCTCAGACAGTAGGTTACCCGTGCGGAAAAAAACACCAACACCGAGTCTACCCTATATATATCGAATACGTTAAGGTGATGTCGTTACATCGTTCAAATTAGTTTCAAATGGTCCGTCAGAAGGCTCCCTCGCATAGTTCTCTCAGACAGCACGTTACCCGTGCGGAAAATGCCAGCGACACCGAGTCCTACCCTATATATATCTAATACGTTAAGGTGATGTCGTTACATCGTTCAAATTAGTTTCAAATGGTCGCCCAATAAGCACCCCTGCTCTGAACATATAAAGAAAAAGTCTGATGTACCACTCCCGATTTCTGCAGAAAGGTAAATTTTTCGGCTATATTTTCTCCAGAATAGCGCACATCTAAGTGAGGTGAGCACATGATCGCGAATGCACCGTAACCGAGAACAAACACCTTGCATTAAGGGAAAATACTGGAGCCAAAAAACGAAAATTAAAACATTTGCTCCTTTTCTCTCGCAAAAACGAGACACTATGTCGACAATTCGTCAATACTCGTCTGTAGGCTCCTTCGCATGGTTCTCTAAAACAGCAGATTACCCATGAGGAATGTGCAAAAAACACCTATATGAGTCTACCCTATATGTATCGATTACGTTAAGGTCATGTCATTAAATCGTTCATTTGAGTTTCAAATGTTCGGCCAGTAAGCACCCTGCTCAGAACATATAACGAAAAACTATGATGTACCACATTCGATTTCTGGAGAAAGGTAAATTTTTCGGCTCGATTTCCTCCAGAATAAGCACATCTAAGTGAGGTGAGCACATGATCGCGACCGCACCGGAAACGAGAACTAGCACCTTGCATTGAGGGAAAAGACTAAAGCATAAAAACAAAATAATGGGAAACATTTGCTCCTTTTCTCTAGCAACAACGAGACACTATGTCGACAATTCGTCAATACTCGTCTGTAGGCTCCTTCGCATTGTTCTCTAAAACAGCAGATTACACATGAGGAATGTGCAAAAAACACCAAGTCAACCCTATATGTATCGAATACGTTAAGGTGATGTCATTACATCGTTCATTTGAGTTTCAAATGTTCGGCCAGGATGGGATGCAAACATAGTGTATAATATAGTTTATGTTTGAATTGAGATTCCCACCAAAGTTTACCACAACGAAACAAATGTTGCCAATACGCCAGTATCTGTCAGAAGGCTACCTCGCATGGTTCTCTCAGACAGTAGGTTACCCGTGCGGAAAATGACACCAACACCGAGTCTACCCTATATATATCGAATACGTTAAGGTGATGTCGTTACATCGTTCAAATGAATTTCAAATGGTCGCCCAATAAGTACCCTGCTCTGAACATATAAAGAACACTTAGTAAGCCAACCAGAGGCTTAGGGCCCGCGCAGGAATATCCCTTCAAAAAAAAATTCTTTTAATAAAACACAGTACTTCAGCTTTGCAGCTTACATGCGCATACCTCACCGATTGCAATTCATCCACTTTTCATGGTGTTGTATTCAGTGTATTTTGAACTTTGTATTTGAAGTCTTTAAATCTTTGCGCTGCAAAAGATTTAACGAGGCATTAATGATTCAACAAATTTTACTCCATTAAACATTGGATGAGGGAAGTTTTTACTCAGTCTAAGCATACTCCATTGTGAATTGTGTTAAGAATATTTATATTGCGACATGGAATTGATAAGCTCTTTATTTTGAGGATGGGATGCAAACATAGTGTATAATATAGTTAATGTTTGAATTGAGATTCCCAACAAAGTTTCCCACAACGAGACAAATGTTGCCAATACGCCAATATCCGTCAGAATGCTCCGGGCATGGTTCTCTCAGACAGCAGGTTACCCGTGCGGAAAATGACAGCGACACCGAGTCTACCCTATATATATCTAATACGTTAATGTGATGTCGTTACATCGTTCAAATTAGTTTCAAATGGTCCGTCAGGAGGCTCCCTCGCATGGTTCTCTCAGACAGCAGGTTACCCGTGCGGAAAATGACAGTGACACCGAGTCTACCCTATATATATCTAATACGTTAAGGTGATGTCGTTACATCGTTCAAATTAGTTTCAAATGGTCGCCCAATAAGCACCCTGCTCTTAACATATAAAGAAAAAGTCTGATGTACCACACCCGATTTCTGCAGAAAGGTAAATTTTTCGTCTCGATTTTCTCCAGAATATGCACATCTAAGTGAGGTGAGCACATCGCGAATGCACCGTAACCGAGAACAAACACCTTGCATTAAGGGAAAATACTGGAGCCAAAAAACGAAAATTGAAACATTTGCTCCTTTTCTCTCGAAACAACGAGACACTATGTCGACAATTCGTCAATACTCGTCTGTAGGCTCCTTCGCATGGTTCTCTAAAACAGAAGATTACCCATGAGGAATGTGCAAAAAACACCTATATGAGTCTACCCAATTTGTATCGATTACGTTACGGTCATGTCATTAAATCGTTCATTTAAGTTTCAAATGTTCGGCCAGTAAGCACCCTGCTCAGAACATATAACGAAAAAGTGTGATGTACCACATTCGATTTCTGGAGAAAGGTAAATTTTTCGGCTCGATTTCCTCCAGAATAAGCACATCTAAGTGAGGTGAGCACATGATCGCGACCGCACCGGAAACGAGAACTAGCACCTTGCATTGAGGGAAAAGACTGGAGCCTAAAAACAAAATAATGGGAAACATTTGCTCCTTTTCTCTAGCAACAACGAGACACTGTCGACAATTCGTCAATACTCGTCTGTAGGCTCCTTCGCATTGTTCTCTAAAACAGCAGATTACACATGAGGAATGTGCAAAAAACACCAAGTCTACCCTATATGTATCGAATACGTTAAGGTGATGTCATTACATCGTTCATTTGAGTTTCAAATGTTCGGCCAGGATGGGATGCAAACATAGTGTATAATATAGTTTGTTTGATTTGAGATTCCCACCAAAGTTTACCACAACGAAACAAATGTTGCCAATACGCCAGTATCTGTCTGAAGGCTACCTCGCATGGTTCTCTCAGACAGCAGGTTACCCGTGCGAAAAATGACACCAACACCGAGTCTACCCTATATATATCGAATACGTTAAGGTGATGTCGTTACATCGTTCAAATGAGTTTCAAATGGTCGCCCAATAAGCACCCTGCTCTGAACATATAAAGAACACTTAGTAAGCCAACCAGAGGCTTAGGGCCCGCGCAGGAATATCCCTCCTAAAAAAATTCTTTAAATTATGCACAGTACTTCAGCTTTGCAGCTTACATGTGCATACCTTACCGATTGCAATTCATCCGCTTTTCATGGTGTTGTATTCAGTGTATTTTGAACTTTGTATTTGAAGTCTTTAAATCTTTGCGCTGCATAAGATTTAATGAGGCATTAATGATTCAACAAATTTTACTCCATTAAACATTGGATGAGTGAAGTTTTTACTCAGTCTAAGCATACTCCATTGTGAATTGTGTTAAGAACATTTATATTGCGACATGGAATTGATAAGCTCTTTATTTTGAGGACGGGATGCAAACATAGTGTATAATATAGTTAATGTTTGAATTGAGATTCCCACCAAAGTTTCCCACAACGAGACAAATGTTGCCAATGCGCCAATATCCGTCAGAAGGCTCCCTCGCATGGTTCTCTCAGACAGCAGGTTACCCGTGCGGAAAATGACAGCGACACCGAGTCTACTATATATATCTAATACGTTAAGGTGATGTCGTTACATCGTTCAAATTAGTTACAAATGGTCCGTCAGAAAGCTCCCTCGTATGGTTCTCTCAGACACCAGGTTACCCGCGCGGAAAATGACAGCGACACCGAGTCTACCCTATATATATCTAATACGTTAAGGTGATGTCGTTACATCGTTCAAATTAGTTTCAAATGGTCGCCTAATAAGCACCCTGCTCTGAACATATAAGAAACAGTCTGATGTACCACACCCGATTTCTGCAGAAAGGTATATTTTTCGGCTCGATTTTTTCCAGAATATGCACATCTAAGTGAGGTGAGCACAAGATCGCGAATGCACCGTAACCGAGAACAAACTCCTTGCATTAAGGGAAAATACTGGAGCCAAAAAACGAAAATTGAAACATTTGCTCTTTTCTCTCGAAACAACGAGACACTATGTCGACAATTCGTCAATACTCGTCTTTAGGCTCCTTCGCATGGTTCTCTAAAACAGCAGATTACCCATGAGGAATGTGCAAAAAACACCGAGTCTACCCTATATGTATCGATTACGTTAAGGTGATGTCATTAAATCGTTCATTTGAGTTTCATATGTTCGGCCAGTAAGCACCCTGCTCAGAACATATAACGAAAAAGTGTGATGTACCACATCCAATTTCTGGAGAAAGGTAAATTTTTCGGCTCGATTTTCTACAGAATAAGCAAATCTAAGTGAGGTGAGCACATGATCGCGACCACACCGTAACCGAGAACAAACACCCTGCATTAAGGGAAAATACTGTAGAAAATAAACAAAATTGAAACATTTGCTCCTTTTCTCACGCAACAACGAGACACTATTTCGACAATTTGTCAATGCTCGTCCGTAGGCTCCTTCACATGGTTCTCTAAACCAGCAGATTACCCGTGAGGAATGTGCAAAAAACAGCGAGTCTACCCTATATGTATCGAATACGTTAAGGTAATGTCATTACATCGTTCATTTGAGTTTCAAATGTTCGGCCAGTAAGCACCCTGCTCTGAACATATAACGAAAAAGTGTGATGTACCACATCCGATTTCTAGAGAAAGGTAAATTTTTCGGCTCGATTTCCTCCAGAATAAGCACATCTAATTGAGGTGAGCACATGATCGCGACCGCACCGGAAACGAGAACTAGCACCTTGCATTGAGGGAAAAGGCTGGAGCGTTAAAACAAAATAATGGGAAACATTTGCTCCTTTATTCTGGCAACAACGAGACAATATGTCGACAATTCGTCAATACTCGTCTGTAGGCTCCCTCGCAAGGTTCTCTAGGACCGCAGATTACCCGTGAGGAATGAGCTAACAACACTGTGTCTACGTTATATATATCGAAAACGTTAATGGCATGTGGTTACATCCTTCAAATGAGTTTCAAATTGTCTCCTATTAAGCGCCCTGCTCTGAACATATAACGAAAAAGTCTGATGTACCACATCCGATTTCTGGAGAAATTTGTTTTTTTACTGGAATATGTCCAGAATACCAACCCTTCTTTTAAAACCTTTCAGGTATGAAAGGAATGGGAGTACCAAATAACACAATCTGGTAATGCAATCGCAGAAAATGCTGGTTCTTCATTTACTCAAGTAAACGTCTGCGGTAAAAAAGTTCTACCGCACTGGAACCGAGAAATAGCACAATGCAATGAGGGAAAAGACTGCAGCCAAAAAACTGAGTAATGGGAATATGCTCTGGCGACAACGAACCACAATGTTGCCAAGACGCCAGTACTCGTCAGTATGCTCCCTCGCACGTTTCCATCAGACAGAAGGTTTCCCGTGAGGAAGGTGCCTCACAATGAGTCTCCCTTATATATATTGAATACGTTAATGTGATGTCGTTTCATCGTTCAAAGAGTTTCATATGGTCGCCCAGCATGTATCCTGTTGTGAGCATACCACGAAAACGTCTAAGGTACCATGTCCGATTTCTGATGAATGGTACATTTTTCGGCTCGTTATCGTCCTGAATGAACAAATCTAAGTGAGCATATCTAGGTGAGCTCATCATTACATTTAAACAATAAATAACATAAATTTTTAATTTATGAAATACTAAGTTTAATACCAACCTGATATATCTTTGAGAATTCCATAGAACAACTATATTCAGTTTTCTTCGATTAAATATATTCAGATCTTTGCAGTCTTCAAAATATGATTGTGTTCGATGTATGTTTTTATGAAAGGAAATGCTCACTTTTGTGTGTAGATGTACCATAGTCAGTGACAATAGACTAGGAAATTGATGGAAAAAAAAATCCCTAGAGACACAGACGAAACATCATATTATATACGAATGACTAAATGCCATTTTGCTTTCTTCTTTAACAATAACTACGTTTAACACTGTGGAGAATTGCCCGACAGACCACTGGAACATTATCTAATACAATGCACAATTACAATTACACAATTTCAAATATAAATTTAACAGAGCAAAAGAAGTTATTAAACACATTAGGCAAAATCTTACTGAAGCGACATACGAGTCATAAATACTCCTACTCCGCCCAAGTAAAACAGAAAAAAGCAACACTTAGTAAGCCAGCCAGAGGCTTAGAATCCGTGCAGGAATAACCCTCTAAAAAACATAATAAGGGGAAACATTTGCTCCTTTTCTCTGGCAACAACGAGACACAATGTCGATAATTCGTCAATACTCGTCTGTAGGCTCCTCCGCATTGTTATCTAAAACAGCAGATTACCCGTGAGAATTGTGCAAGAAACAGCGAGTCTACCCTATATGTATCGAATACGTTATGGTGATGTCATTATATGACTCATTTGAGTTTCAAATGGTCGCCAATAGGCACCCTGCTCTGAACATATAAAGAAAAAGTATAATGTACCACACCCGATTTCTGGAGAAAGGTAAATTTTTCGGCTCAATTTTCTACAGAATAAGGAAATCTAAGTGAGGTGAGCACATGATCGCGAATGCACCGTAACCGAGAACAAACACCTTGCATTAAGGGAAAATACTGTAGCCAAAAAACAAAATTGAAACATTTGCTCCTTTTCTCACGAAACAACGAGACACTATGTCGACAATTCGTCAATGCTCGTCCGTAGGCTCCTTCACATGGTTCTCTAAACCAGCAGATTACCCGTGAGGAATGTGCAAAAAACAGCGAGTCTACCCTATATGTACCGAATACGTTAAGGTAATGTCATTACATCGTTCATTTGAGTTTCAAATGTTCGGCCAGTAAGCACCCTGCTCTGAACATATAAAGAAAAAGTCTGATGTACCACACCCGATTTCTGGAGAAAGGTAAATTTTTCGGCTCGATTTCCTCCAGAATAAGCACATCTAAGTGAGGTGAGCACATGATCGCGACCGCACCGGAAACGAGAACTAGCACCTTGCATTGAGGGAAAAGACTGGAACCTAAAAACAAAATAATGGGAAACATTTGCTCCTTTTCTCTGGCAACAACGAGATACTATGTCGACAATTCGTCAATACTCGTCTGTAGGCTCCCTCGCAAGGTTCCCTAGGACAGCAGATTATTCGTGAGGAATGAGCCAACAACACTGTCTACATTATATATATCGAAAACGTTAAGGGCATGTGGTTACATCCTTCAAATGAGTTTCAAATTGTCTCCTATTAAGCGCCCTGCTCTGAACATATAACGATTTATATGTCTGCAGTCTTTTATATGTCTACAGTCAGCTACAGTCTTTTCCCTCATTGCATTGTGCTATTTCTCGGTTCTAGTGCGGTAGAAAAATTTTACCGCAGACGTTTACTTGAGTAAATGAAGAACGACACCGAGTCTACCCTATATATATCTAATACGTTAAGGTGATGTCGTTACATCGTTCAAATTAGTTTCAAATGGTCCGTCAGAAGGCTCCCTCGCATGGTTCTCTAAAACAGCAGATTACCCGTGCGGAAAATGACAGCGACACCGAGTCTACCCTATATATATCTAATACGTTAAGGTGATGTCGTTACATCGTTCAAATTAGTTTCAAATGGTCCGTCAGAAGGCTCCCTCGCATGGTTCTCTCAGACAGCACGTTACCCGTGCGGAAAATGCCAGCGACACCGAGTCTACCCTATATATATCTAATACGTTAAGGTGATGTCGTTACATCGTTCAAATTAGTTTCAAATGGTCGCCCAATAAGCACCCTGCTCTGAACATATAAAGAAAAAGTCTGATGTACCACTCCCGATTTCTGCAGAAAGGTAAATTTTTCGGCTATATTTTCTCCAGAATAGCGCACATCTAAGTGAGGTGAGCACATGATCGCGAATGCACCGTAACCGAGAACAAACACCTTGCATTAAGGGAAAATACTGGAGCCAAAAAACGAAAATTAAAACATTTGCTCCTTTTCTCTCGCAAAAACGAGACACTATGTCGACAATTCGTCAATACTCGTCTGTAGGCTCCTTCGCATGGTTCTCTAAAACAGCAGATTACCCATGAGGAATGTGCAAAAAACACCTATATGAGTCTACCCTATATGTATCGATTACGTTAAGGTCATGTCATTAAATCGTTCATTTGAGTTTCAAATGTTCGGCCAGTAAGCACCCTGCTCAGAACATATAACGAAAAACTGTGATGTACCACATTCGATTTCTGGAGAAAGGTAAATTTTTCGGCTCGATTTCCTCCAGAATAAGCACATCTAAGTGAGGTGAGCACATGATCGCGACCGCACCGGAAACGAGAACTAGCACCTTGCATTGAGGGAAAAGACTAAAGCATAAAAACAAAATAATGGGAAACATTTGCTCCTTTTCTCTAGCAACAACGAGACACTATGTCGACAATTCGTCAATACTCGTCTGTAGGCTCCTTCGCATTGTTCTCTAAAACAGCAGATTACACATGAGGAATGTGCAAAAAACACCAAGTCAACCCTATATGTATCGAATACGTTAAGGTGATGTCATTACATCGTTCATTTGAGTTTCAAATGTTCGGCCAGGATGGGATGCAAACATAGTGTATAATATAGTTTATGTTTGAATTGAGATTCCCACCAAAGTTTACCACAACGAAACAAATGTTGCCAATACGCCAGTATCTGTCAGAAGGCTACCTCGCATGGTTCTCTCAGACAGTAGGTTACCCGTGCGGAAAATGACACCAACACCGAGTCTACCCTATATATATCGAATACGTTAAGGTGATGTCGTTACATCGTTCAAATGAATTTCAAATGGTCGCCCAATAAGTACCCTGCTCTGAACATATAAAGAACACTTAGTAAGCCAACCAGAGGCTTAGGGCCCGCGCAGGAATATCCCTTCAAAAAAAATTCTTTTAATAAAACACAGTACTTCAGCTTTGCAGCTTACATGCGCATACCTCACCGATTGCAATTCATCCACTTTTCATGGTGTTGTATTCAGTGTATTTTGAACTTTGTATTTGAAGTCTTTAAATCTTTGCGCTGCAAAAGATTTAACGAGGCATTAATGATTCAACAAATTTTACTCCATTAAACATTGGATGAGGGAAGTTTTTACTCAGTCTAAGCATACTCCATTGTGAATTGTGTTAAGAATATTTATATTGCGACATGGAATTGATAAGCTCTTTATTTTGAGGATGGGATGCAAACATAGTGTATAATATAGTTAATGTTTGAATTGAGATTCCCAACAAAGTTTCCCACAACGAGACAAATGTTGCCAATACGCCAATATCCGTCAGAATGCTCCGGGCATGGTTCTCTCAGACAGCAGGTTACCCGTGCGGAAAATGACAGCGACACCGAGTCTACCCTATATATATCTAATACGTTAATGTGATGTCGTTACATCGTTCAAATTAGTTTCAAATGGTCCGTCAGGAGGCTCCCTCGCATGGTTCTCTCAGACAGCAGGTTACCCGTGCGGAAAATGACAGTGACACCGAGTCTACCCTATATATATCTAATACGTTAAGGTGATGTCGTTACATCGTTCAAATTAGTTTCAAATGGTCGCCCAATAAGCACCCTGCTCTTAACATATAAAGAAAAAGTCTGATGTACCACACCCGATTTCTGCAGAAAGGTAAATTTTTCGTCTCGATTTTCTCCAGAATATGCACATCTAAGTGAGGTGAGCACATCGCGAATGCACCGTAACCGAGAACAAACACCTTGCATTAAGGGAAAATACTGGAGCCAAAAAACGAAAATTGAAACATTTGCTCCTTTTCTCTCGAAACAACGAGACACTATGTCGACAATTCGTCAATACTCGTCTGTAGGCTCCTTCGCATGGTTCTCTAAAACAGCAGATTACCCATGAGGAATGTGCAAAAAACACCTATATGAGTCTACCCAATTTGTATCGATTACGTTACGGTCATGTCATTAAATCGTTCATTTAAGTTTCAAATGTTCGGCCAGTAAGCACCCTGCTCAGAACATATAACGAAAAAGTGTGATGTACCACATTCGATTTCTGGAGAAAGGTAAATTTTTCGGCTCGATTTCCTCCAGAATAAGCACATCTAAGTGAGGTGAGCACATGATCGCGACCGCACCGGAAACGAGAACTAGCACCTTGCATTGAGGGAAAAGACTGGAGCCTAAAAACAAAATAATGGGAAACATTTGCTCCTTTTCTCTAGCAACAACGAGACACTGTCGACAATTCGTCAATACTCGTCTGTAGGCTCCTTCGCATTGTTCTCTAAAACAGCAGATTACACATGAGGAATGTGCAAAAAACACCAAGTCTACCCTATATGTATCGAATACGTTAAGGTGATGTCATTACATCGTTCATTTGAGTTTCAAATGTTCGGCCAGGATGGGATGCAAACATAGTGTATAATATAGTTTGTTTGATTTGAGATTCCCACCAAAGTTTACCACAACGAAACAAATGTTGCCAATACGCCAGTATCTGTCTGAAGGCTACCTCGCATGGTTCTCTCAGACAGCAGGTTACCCGTGCGAAAAATGACACCAACACCGAGTCTACCCTATATATATCGAATACGTTAAGGTGATGTCGTTACATCGTTCAAATGAGTTTCAAATGGTCGCCCAATAAGCACCCTGCTCTGAACATATAAAGAACACTTAGTAAGCCAACCAGAGGCTTAGGGCCCGCGCACGAATATCCCTCCTAAAAAAATTCTTTAAATTATGCACAGTACTTCAGCTTTGCAGCTTACATGTGCATACCTTACCGATTGCAATTCATCCGCTTTTCATGGTGTTGTATTCAGTGTATTTTGAACTTTGTATTTGAAGTCTTTAAATCTTTGCGCTGCATAAGATTTAATGAGGCATTAATGATTCAACAAATTTTACTCCATTAAACATTGGATGAGTGAAGTTTTTACTCAGTCTAAGCATACTCCATTGTGAATTGTGTTAAGAACATTTATATTGCGACATGGAATTGATAAGCTCTTTATTTTGAGGACGGGATGCAAACATAGTGTATAATATAGTTAATGTTTGAATTGAGATTCCCACCAAAGTTTCCCACAACGAGACAAATGTTGCCAATGCGCCAATATCCGTCAGAAGGCTCCCTCGCATGGTTCTCTCAGACAGCAGGTTACCCGTGCGGAAAATGACAGCGACACCGAGTCTACTATATATATCTAATACGTTAAGGTGATGTCGTTACATCGTTCAAATTAGTTACAAATGGTCCGTCAGAAAGCTCCCTCGTATGGTTCTCTCAGACACCAGGTTACCCGCGCGGAAAATGACAGCGACACCGAGTCTACCCTATATATATCTAATACGTTAAGGTGATGTCGTTACATCGTTCAAATTAGTTTCAAATGGTCGCCTAATAAGCACCCTGCTCTGAACATATAAAGAAACAGTCTGATGTACCACACCCGATTTCTGCAGAAAGGTATATTTTTCGGCTCGATTTTTTCCAGAATATGCACATCTAAGTGAGGTGAGCACAAGATCGCGAATGCACCGTAACCGAGAACAAACTCCTTGCATTAAGGGAAAAGGCTGGAGCGTTAAAACAAAATAATGGGAAACATTTGCTCCTTTATTCTGGCAACAACGAGACAATATGTCGACAATTCGTCAATACTCGTCTGTAGGCTCCCTCGCAAGGTTCTCTAGGACCGCAGATTACCCGTGAGGAATGAGCTAACAACACTGTGTCTACGTTATATATATCGAAAACGTTAATGGCATGTGGTTACATCCTTCAAATGAGTTTCAAATTGTCTCCTATTAAGCGCCCTGCTCTGAACATATAACGAAAAAGTCTGATGTACCACATCCGATTTCTGGAGAAATTTGTTTTTTTACTGGAATATGTCCAGAATACCAACCCTTCTTTTAAAACCTTTCAGGTATGAAAGGAATGGGAGTACCAAATAACACAATCTGGTAATGCAATCGCAGAAAATGCTGGTTCTTCATTTACTCAAGTAAACGTCTGCGGTAAAAAAGTTCTACCGCACTGGAACCGAGAAATAGCACAATGCAATGAGGGAAAAGACTGTAGCCAAAAAACTGAGTAATGGGAATATGCTCTGGCGACAACGAACCACAATGTTGCCAAGACGCCAGTACTCGTCAGTATGCTCCCTCGCACGTTTCCATCAGACAGAAGGTTTCCCGTGAGGAAGGTGCCTCACAATGAGTCTCCCTTATATATATTGAATACGTTAATGTGATGTCGTTTCATCGTTCAAAAGAGTTTCATATGGTCGCCCAGCATGTATCCTGTTGTGAGCATACCACGAAAACGTCTAAGGTACCATGTCCGATTTCTGATGAATGGTACATTTTTCGGCTCGTTATCGTCCTGAATGAACAAATCTAAGTGAGCATATCTAGGTGAGCTCATCATTACATTTAAACAATAAATAACATAAATTTTTAATTTATGAAATACTAAGTTTAATACCAACCTGATATATCTTTGAGAATTCCATAGAACAACTATATTCAGTTTTCTTCGATTAAATATATTCAGATCTTTGCAGTCTTCAAAATATGATTGTGTTCGATGTATGTTTTTATGAAAGGAAATGCTCACTTTTGTGTGTAGATGTACCATAGTCAGTGACAATAGACTAGGAAATTGATGGAAAAAAAAATCCCTAGAGACACAGACGAAACATCATATTATATACGAATGACTAAATGCCATTTTGCTTTCTTCTTTAACAATAACTACGTTTAACACTGTGGAGAATTGCCCGACAGACCACTGGAACATTATCTAATACAATGCACAATTGCAATTACACAATTTCAAATATAATTTTAACAGAGCAAAAGAAGTTATTAAACACATTAGGCAAAATCTTACTGAATCGACATACGAGTCATAAATACTCCTACTCCGCCCAAGTAAAGCAGAAAAAAGCAATACTTAGTAAGCCAGCCAGAGGCTTAGAATCCGTGCAGGAATAACCCTCTAAAAAACATAATAAGGGGAAACATTTGCTCCTTTTCTCTGGCAACAACGAGACACATGTCGATAATTCGTCAATACTCGTATGTAGGCTCCTCCGCATTGTTATCTAAAACAGCAGATTACCCGTGAGAATTGTGCAAGAAACAGCGAGTCTACCCTACATGAATCGAATACGTTAAGGTGATGTCATTATATGACTCATTTGAGTTTCAAATGGTCGCCAATAAGCACCCTGCTCTGAACATATAAAGAAAAAGTCTGATGTACCACACCCGATTTCTGGAGAAAGGTAAATTTTTCGGCTCGATTTTCTACAGAATAAGGAAATCTAAGTGAGGTGAGCACATGATCGCGAATGCACCGTAACCGAGAACAAACACCTTGCATTAAGGGAAAATACTGTAGCCAAAAAACAAAATTGAAACATTTGCTCCTTTTCTCACGAAACAACGAGACACTATGTCGACAATTCGTCAATGCTCGTCCGTAGGCTCCTTCACATGGTTCTCTAAACCAGCAGATTACCCGTGAGGAATGTGCAAAAAACAGCGAGTCTACCCTATATGTACCGAATACGTTAAGGTAATGTCATTACATCGTTCATTTGAGTTTCAAATGTTCGGCCAGTAAGCACCCTGCTCTGAACATATAAAGAAAAAGTCTGATGTACCACACCCGATTTCTGGAGAAAGGTAAATTTTTCGGCTCGATTTCCTCCAGAATAAGCACATCTAAGTGAGGTGAGCACATGATCGCGACCGCACCGGAAACGAGAACTAGCACCTTGCATTGAGGGAAAAGACTGGAACCTAAAAACAAAATAATGGGAAACATTTGCTCCTTTTCTCTGGCAACAACGAGATACTATGTCGACAATTCGTCAATACTCGTCTGTAGGCTCCCTCGCAAGGTTCCCTAGGACAGCAGATTATTCGTGAGGAATGAGCCAACAACACTGTCTACATTATATATATCGAAAACGTTAAGGGCATGTGGTTACATCCTTCAAATGAGTTTCAAATTGTCTCCTATTAAGCGCCCTGCTCTGAACATATAACGATTTATATGTCTGCAGTCTTTTATATGTCTACAGTCAGCTACAGTCTTTTCCCTCATTGCATTGTGCTATTTCTCGGTTCTAGTGCGGTAGAAAAATTTTACCGCAGACGTTTACTTGAGTAAATGAAGAACGACACCGAGTCTACCCTATATATATCTAATACGTTAAGGTGATGTCGTTACATCGTTCAAATTAGTTTCAAATGGTCCGTCAGAAGGCTCCCTCGCATGGTTCTCTAAAACAGCAGATTACCCGTGCGGAAAATGACAGCGACACCGAGTCTACCCTATATATATCTAATACGTTAAGGTGATGTCGTTACATCGTTCAAATTAGTTTCAAATGGTCCGTCAGAAGGCTCCCTCGCATGGTTCTCTCAGACAGCACGTTACCCGTGCGGAAAATGCCAGCGACACCGAGTCTACCCTATATATATCTAATACGTTAAGGTGATGTCGTTACATCGTTCAAATTAGTTTCAAATGGTCGCCCAATAAGCACCCTGCTCTGAACATATAAAGAAAAAGTCTGATGTACCACTCCCGATTTCTGCAGAAAGGTAAATTTTTCGGCTATATTTTCTCCAGAATAGCGCACATCTAAGTGAGGTGAGCACATGATCGCGAATGCACCGTAACCGAGAACAAACACCTTGCATTAAGGGAAAATACTGGAGCCAAAAAACGAAAATTAAAACATTTGCTCCTTTTCTCTCGCAAAAACGAGACACTATGTCGACAATTCGTCAATACTCGTCTGTAGGCTCCTTCGCATGGTTCTCTAAAACAGCAGATTACCCATGAGGAATGTGCAAAAAACACCTATATGAGTCTACCCTATATGTATCGATTACGTTAAGGTCATGTCATTAAATCGTTCATTTGAGTTTCAAATGTTCGGCCAGTAAGCACCCTGCTCAGAACATATAACGAAAAACTGTGATGTACCACATTCGATTTCTGGAGAAAGGTAAATTTTTCGGCTCGATTTCCTCCAGAATAAGCACATCTAAGTGAGGTGAGCACATGATCGCGACCGCACCGGAAACGAGAACTAGCACCTTGCATTGAGGGAAAAGACTAAAGCATAAAAACAAAATAATGGGAAACATTTGCTCCTTTTCTCTAGCAACAACGAGACACTATGTCGACAATTCGTCAATACTCGTCTGTAGGCTCCTTCGCATTGTTC
This sequence comes from Procambarus clarkii, assembly GCF_040958095.1. NCBI lineage: Eukaryota > Metazoa > Arthropoda > Malacostraca > Decapoda > Cambaridae > Procambarus > Procambarus clarkii. The sequence goes on along the minus strand of NW_027189182.1, from coordinate 649,248 downwards.
TCTAAAACAGCAGATTACACATGAGGAATGTGCAAAAAACACCAAGTCAACCCTATATGTATCGAATACGTTAAGGTGATGTCATTACATCGTTCATTTGAGTTTCAAATGTTCGGCCAGGATGGGATGCAAACATAGTGTATAATATAGTTTATGTTTGAATTGAGATTCCCACCAAAGTTTACCACAACGAAACAAATGTTGCCAATACGCCAGTATCTGTCAGAAGGCTACCTCGCATGGTTCTCTCAGACAGTAGGTTACCCGTGCGGAAAATGACACCAACACCGAGTCTACCCTATATATATCGAATACGTTAAGGTGATGTCGTTACATCGTTCAAATGAATTTCAAATGGTCGCCCAATAAGTACCCTGCTCTGAACATATAAAGAACACTTAGTAAGCCAACCAGAGGCTTAGGGCCCGCGCAGGAATATCCCTTCAAAAAAAATTCTTTTAATAAAACACAGTACTTCAGCTTTGCAGCTTACATGCGCATACCTCACCGATTGCAATTCATCCACTTTTCATGGTGTTGTATTCAGTGTATTTTGAACTTTGTATTTGAAGTCTTTAAATCTTTGCGCTGCAAAAGATTTAACGAGGCATTAATGATTCAACAAATTTTACTCCATTAAACATTGGATGAGGGAAGTTTTTACTCAGTCTAAGCATACTCCATTGTGAATTGTGTTAAGAATATTTATATTGCGACATGGAATTGATAAGCTCTTTATTTTGAGGATGGGATGCAAACATAGTGTATAATATAGTTAATGTTTGAATTGAGATTCCCAACAAAGTTTCCCACAACGAGACAAATGTTGCCAATACGCCAATATCCGTCAGAATGCTCCGGGCATGGTTCTCTCAGACAGCAGGTTACCCGTGCGGAAAATGACAGCGACACCGAGTCTACCCTATATATATCTAATACGTTAATGTGATGTCGTTACATCGTTCAAATTAGTTTCAAATGGTCCGTCAGGAGGCTCCCTCGCATGGTTCTCTCAGACAGCAGGTTACCCGTGCGGAAAATGACAGTGACACCGAGTCTACCCTATATATATCTAATACGTTAAGGTGATGTCGTTACATCGTTCAAATTAGTTTCAAATGGTCGCCCAATAAGCACCCTGCTCTTAACATATAAAGAAAAAGTCTGATGTACCACACCCGATTTCTGCAGAAAGGTAAATTTTTCGTCTCGATTTTCTCCAGAATATGCACATCTAAGTGAGGTGAGCACATCGCGAATGCACCGTAACCGAGAACAAACACCTTGCATTAAGGGAAAATACTGGAGCCAAAAAACGAAAATTGAAACATTTGCTCCTTTTCTCTCGAAACAACGAGACACTATGTCGACAATTCGTCAATACTCGTCTGTAGGCTCCTTCGCATGGTTCTCTAAAACAGCAGATTACCCATGAGGAATGTGCAAAAAACACCTATATGAGTCTACCCAATTTGTATCGATTACGTTACGGTCATGTCATTAAATCGTTCATTTAAGTTTCAAATGTTCGGCCAGTAAGCACCCTGCTCTTAACATATAAAGAAAAAGTGTGATGTACCACATTCGATTTCTGGAGAAAGGTAAATTTTTCGGCTCGATTTCCTCCAGAATAAGCACATCTAAGTGAGGTGAGCACATGATCGCGACCGCACCGGAAACGAGAACTAGCACCTTGCATTGAGGGAAAAGACTGGAGCCTAAAAACAAAATAATGGGAAACATTTGCTCCTTTTCTCTAGCAACAACGAGACACTGTCGACAATTCGTCAATACTCGTCTGTAGGCTCCTTCGCATTGTTCTCTAAAACAGCAGATTACACATGAGGAATGTGCAAAAAACACCAAGTCTACCCTATATGTATCGAATACGTTAAGGTGATGTCATTACATCGTTCATTTGAGTTTCAAATGTTCGGCCAGGATGGGATGCAAACATAGTGTATAATATAGTTTGTTTGATTTGAGATTCCCACCAAAGTTTACCACAACGAAACAAATGTTGCCAATACGCCAGTATCTGTCAGAAGGCTACCTCGCATGGTTCTCTCAGACAGTAGGTTACCCGTGCGGAAAATGACACCAACACCGAGTCTACCCTATATATATCGAATACGTTAAGGTGATGTCGTTACATCGTTCAAATGAATTTCAAATGGTCGCCCAATAAGTACCCTGCTCTGAACATATAAAGAACACTTAGTAAGCCAACCAGAGGCTTAGGGCCCGCGCAGGAATATCCCTTCAAAAAAAATTCTTTTAATAAAACACAGTACTTCAGCTTTGCAGCTTACATGCGCATACCTCACCGATTGCAATTCATCCACTTTTCATGGTGTTGTATTCAGTGTATTTTGAACTTTGTATTTGAAGTCTTTAAATCTTTGCGCTGCAAAAGATTTAACGAGGCATTAATGATTCAACAAATTTTACTCCATTAAACATTGGATGAGGGAAGTTTTTACTCAGTCTAAGCATACTCCATTGTGAATTGTGTTAAGAATATTTATATTGCGACATGGAATTGATAAGCTCTTTATTTTGAGGATGGGATGCAAACATAGTGTATAATATAGTTAATGTTTGAATTGAGATTCCCAACAAAGTTTCCCACAACGAGACAAATGTTGCCAATACGCCAATATCCGTCAGAATGCTCCGGGCATGGTTCTCTCAGACAGCAGGTTACCCGTGCGGAAAATGACAGCGACACCGAGTCTACCCTATATATATCTAATACGTTAATGTGATGTCGTTACATCGTTCAAATTAGTTTCAAATGGTCCGTCAGGAGGCTCCCTCGCATGGTTCTCTCAGACAGCAGGTTACCCGTGCGGAAAATGACAGTGACACCGAGTCTACCCTATATATATCTAATACGTTAAGGTGATGTCGTTACATCGTTCAAATTAGTTTCAAATGGTCGCCCAATAAGCACCCTGCTCTTAACATATAAAGAAAAAGTCTGATGTACCACACCCGATTTCTGCAGAAAGGTAAATTTTTCGTCTCGATTTTCTCCAGAATATGCACATCTAAGTGAGGTGAGCACATCGCGAATGCACCGTAACCGAGAACAAACACCTTGCATTAAGGGAAAATACTGGAGCCAAAAAACGAAAATTGAAACATTTGCTCCTTTTCTCTCGAAACAACGAGACACTATGTCGACAATTCGTCAATACTCGTCTGTAGGCTCCTTCGCATGGTTCTCTAAAACAGCAGATTACCCATGAGGAATGTGCAAAAAACACCTATATGAGTCTACCCAATTTGTATCGATTACGTTACGGTCATGTCATTAAATCGTTCATTTAAGTTTCAAATGTTCGGCCAGTAAGCACCCTGCTCTTAACATATAAAGAAAAAGTGTGATGTACCACATTCGATTTCTGGAGAAAGGTAAATTTTTCGGCTCGATTTCCTCCAGAATAAGCACATCTAAGTGAGGTGAGCACATGATCGCGACCGCACCGGAAACGAGAACTAGCACCTTGCATTGAGGGAAAAGACTGGAGCCTAAAAACAAAATAATGGGAAACATTTGCTCCTTTTCTCTAGCAACAACGAGACACTGTCGACAATTCGTCAATACTCGTCTGTAGGCTCCTTCGCATTGTTCTCTAAAACAGCAGATTACACATGAGGAATGTGCAAAAAACACCAAGTCTACCCTATATGTATCGAATACGTTAAGGTGATGTCATTACATCGTTCATTTGAGTTTCAAATGTTCGGCCAGGATGGGATGCAAACATAGTGTATAATATAGTTTGTTTGATTTGAGATTCCCACCAAAGTTTACCACAACGAAACAAATGTTGCCAATACGCCAGTATCTGTCTGAAGGCTACCTCGCATGGTTCTCTCAGACAGCAGGTTACCCGTGCGAAAAATGACACCAACACCGAGTCTACCCTATATATATCGAATACGTTAAGGTGATGTCGTTACATCGTTCAAATGAGTTTCAAATGGTCGCCCAATAAGCACCCTGCTCTGAACATATAAAGAACACTTAGTAAGCCAACCAGAGGCTTAGGGCCCGCGCAGGAATATCCCTCCTAAAAAAATTCTTTAAATTATGCACAGTACTTCAGCTTTGCAGCTTACATGTGCATACCTTACCGATTGCAATTCATCCGCTTTTCATGGTGTTGTATTCAGTGTATTTTGAACTTTGTATTTGAAGTCTTTAAATCTTTGCGCTGCATAAGATTTAATGAGGCATTAATGATTCAACAAATTTTACTCCATTAAACATTGGATGAGTGAAGTTTTTACTCAGTCTAAGCATACTCCATTGTGAATTGTGTTAAGAACATTTATATTGCGACATGGAATTGATAAGCTCTTTATTTTGAGGACGGGATGCAAACATAGTGTATAATATAGTTAATGTTTGAATTGAGATTCCCACCAAAGTTTCCCACAACGAGACAAATGTTGCCAATGCGCCAATATCCGTCAGAAGGCTCCCTCGCATGGTTCTCTCAGACAGCAGGTTACCCGTGCGGAAAATGACAGCGACACCGAGTCTACTATATATATCTAATACGTTAAGGTGATGTCGTTACATCGTTCAAATTAGTTACAAATGGTCCGTCAGAAAGCTCCCTCGTATGGTTCTCTCAGACACCAGGTTACCCGCGCGGAAAATGACAGCGACACCGAGTCTACCCTATATATATCTAATACGTTAAGGTGATGTCGTTACATCGTTCAAATTAGTTTCAAATGGTCGCCTAATAAGCACCCTGCTCTGAACATATAAAGAAACAGTCTGATGTACCACACCCGATTTCTGCAGAAAGGTATATTTTTCGGCTCGATTTTTTCCAGAATATGCACATCTAAGTGAGGTGAGCACAAGATCGCGAATGCACCGTAACCGAGAACAAACTCCTTGCATTAAGGGAAAATACTGGAGCCAAAAAACGAAAATTGAAACATTTGCTCTTTTCTCTCGAAACAACGAGACACTATGTCGACAATTCGTCAATACTCGTCTTTAGGCTCCTTCGCATGGTTCTCTAAAACAGCAGATTACCCATGAGGAATGTGCAAAAAACACCGAGTCTACCCTATATGTATCGATTACGTTAAGGTGATGTCATTAAATCGTTCATTTGAGTTTCATATGTTCGGCCAGTAAGCACCCTGCTCAGAACATATAACGAAAAAGTGTGATGTACCACATCCAATTTCTGGAGAAAGGTAAATTTTTCGGCTCGATTTTCTACAGAATAAGCAAATCTAAGTGAGGTGAGCACATGATCGCGACCACACCGTAACCGAGAACAAACACCCTGCATTAAGGGAAAATACTGTAGAAAATAAACAAAATTGAAACATTTGCTCCTTTTCTCACGCATCAACGAGACACTATTTCGACAATTTGTCAATGCTCGTCCGTAGGCTCCTTCACATGGTTCTCTAAACCAGCAGATTACCCGTGAGGAATGTGCAAAAAACAGCGAGTCTACCCTATATGTACCGAATACGTTAAGGTAATGTCATTGCATCGTTCATTTGAGTTTCAAATGTTCGGCCAGTAAGCACCCTGCTCTGAACATGTAACGAAAAAGTGTGATGTACCACATCCGATTTCTGGAGAAAGGTAAATTTTTCGGCTCGATTTCCTTCAGTATAAGCACATCTAATTGAGGTGAGCACATGATCGTGACCGCACTGGAAACGAGAACTAGCACCTTGCATTGAGGGTAAAGACTGGAGCCTAAAAACAAAATAATGGGAAACATTTGCTCCTTTTCTCTGGCAACAACGAGACAATATGTCGACAATTCGTCAATACTCGTCTGTAGGCTCCCTCGCAAGGTTCTCTAGGACAGCAGATTACCCGTGACGAATGAGCCAACAACACTGTGTCTCTGTAATATATATCGAAAACGTTAAGGGCATGTGGTTACATCCTTCAAATGAGTTTCAAATTGTCTCCTACTAAGCGCCCTGCTCTGAACATATAACGAAAAAGTCTGATGTACCACATCCGATTTCTGGAGAAATTAGTTTTTTTGCTCGAATATGTCCAGAATACCAACCCATTTTTTAAAACCTTTCAGGTATGAAAGGAATGGGAGTACCAAATAACACAATCTGGTAATGCAATCGCAGAAAATGCTGGTTCTTCATTTACTCAAGTAAACGTCTGCGGTAAAACTTTTCTACGGCACTGGAACCGAGAAATAGCACAATGCAATGAGGGAAAAGACTGTAGCCAAAAAACTGAGTAATAGGAGTATGCTCTGGCAACAACGAAACACAATGTCGGTAAGACGCCAGTACTCGTCAGTATGTTCCCTCGCACGTTTCCATCAGACAGAAGGTTTCCCGTGAGGAAGGTGCCTCACAATGAGTCTCCCTTATACATATTGAATACGTTAATGTGATGTCGTTTCATCGTTCAAAAGAGTTTCATATGGTCGCCCAGCATGTATCCTGTTGTGAGCATACCACGAAAACGTCTAAGGTACCATGTCCGATTTCTGATGAATGGTACATTTTTCGGCTCGTTATCGTCCTGAATGAACAAATCTAAGTGAGCATATCTAGGTGAGCTCATCATTGCATTTAAACAATAAATCCCATAAATTTTTAATTTATGAAATACTAAGTTTAATATCAACCTGATATATCTTTGAGAATTCCATAGAACACCTATATTCAGTTTCCTTCGATTAAATATATTCAGATCTTTGCAGTCTTCAAAATATGATTATGTTCGATGTATGTTTTTATGAAAGGAAATGCTCACTTTTGTGTGTAGATGTACCATAGTCAGTGACAATAGACTAGGAAATTGATGGAAAAAAAAAATCCCTAGAGACACAGACGAAACATCATATTATATATGAATGACTAAATGCCATTTTGCTTTCTTCTTTAACAATAACTACGTTTAGCACTGTGGAGAAATGCCCGACAGACCACTGGAACATTATCTAATACAATGCACAATTACAATTACACAATTTCAAATATAAATTTAACAGAGCAAAAGAAGTTATTAAACACATTAGGCAAAATCTTACTGAAGCGACATACGAGTCATAAATACTCCTACTCCGCCCAAGTAAAACAGAAAAAAGCAACACTTAGTAAGCCAGCCAGAGGCTTAGAATCGTGCAGGAATAACCCTCTAAAAAACATAATAAGGGGAAACATTTGCTCCTTTTCTCTGGCAACAACGAGACACAATGTCGATAATTCGTCAATACTCGTCTGTAGGCTCCTCCGCATTGTTATCTAAAACAGCAGATTACCCGTGAGAATTGTGCAAGAAACAGCGAGTCTACCCTATATGTATCGAATACGTTATGGTGATGTCATTATATGACTCATTTGAGTTTCAAATGGTCGCCAATAGGCACCCTGCTCTGAACATATAAAGAAAAAGTCTGATGTACCACACCCGATTTCTGGAGAAAGGTAAATTTTTCGGCTCGATTTTCTACAGAATAAGGAAATCTAAGTGAGGTGAGCACATGATCGCGAATGCACCGTAACCGAGAACAAACACCTTGCATTAAGGGAAAATACTGTAGCCAAAAAAACAAAATTGAAATATTTGCTCCTTTTCTCACGCAACAACGAGACACTATGTCGACAATGCTCGTCCGTAGGCTCCTTCGCATGGTTCTTTAAACCAGCAGATTACCCGTGAGGAATGTGCAAAAAACAGCGAGTCTACCCTATATGTATCGAATACGTTAAGGTAATGTCATTACATCGTTCATTTGAGTTTCAAATGTTCGGCCAGTAAGCACCCTGCTCTGAACATATAACGAAAAAGTGTGATGTACCACATCCGATTTCTAGAGAAAGGTAAATTTTTCGGCTCGATTTCCTCCAGAATAAGCACATCTAATTGAGGAGAGCACATGATTGCGACCGCACCGGAAACGAGAACTAGCACCTTGCATTGAGGGAAATTCTGGAGCCTAAAAACAAAATAATGGGAAACATTTGCTCCTTTATTCTGGCAACAACGAGACAATATGTCGACAATTCGTCAATACTCGTCTGTAGGCTCCCTCGCAAGGTTCTCTAGGACCGCAGATTACCCGTGAGGAAGGAGCCAACAACACTGTGTCTACGTTATATATATCGAAAACGTTAAGGGCATGTGGTTACATCCTTCAAATGAGTTTCAAATTGTCTCCTATTAAGCGCCCTGCTCTGAACATATAACGAAAAAGTCTGATGTACCACATCCGATTTCTGGAGAAATTTGTTTTTTTGCTCGAATATGTCCAGAATACCAACCCTTCTTTTAAAACCTTTCAGGTATGAAAGGAATGGGAGTACCAAATAACACAATCTGGTAATGCAATCGCAGAAAATGCTGGTTCTTCATTTACTCAAGTAAACGTCTGGGGTAAAATTTTTCTACCGCACTGGAACCGAGAAATAGCACAATGCAAGCAGTCGCAGGTGCACCACCAGGCACAGCAATCGCAGGTGCACCACCAGGCACAACAGTCGCAGGTGCACCACCAGGCACAACAGTAGCAGGCGCACCACCAGGCACAACAGTCGCAGGTGCACCACCAGGCACAACAGTCGCAGGTGCACCACCAGGCACAGCAGTCGCAGGTGCACCACGAGGCACAACAGTAGCAGGCGCACCACCAGGCACAACAGTCGCAGGTGCACCACCAGGCACAACAGTCGCAGGTGCACCACCAGGCACAACAGTAGCAGGTGCACCACCAGGCACAACAGTCGCAGGTGCACCACCAGGCACAACAGTCGCAGGTGCACCACCAGGCACAACAGTCGCAGGTGCACCACCAGGCACAACAGTCGCAGGTGCACCACCAGGCACAACAGTCGCAGGCGCACCACCAGGCACAACAGTCGCAGGCGCACCACCAGGCACAACAGTCGCAGGTGCACCACCAGGCACAACAGTCACAGGTGCCCCACCATTCACACCCCCACGCCGAGGACCGGCCAAGGATGCACCATCCTCACGGAGGGGGGAAAATCCCCCACACTGAATACAGAAGCAGTCTCCATTCGAGGAACCTCACACTGGGAAGCGTCATGGCCCTCCTCCCCACAGCGGAAGCACGTGCGGGCCTGCCCCGGATAGAAAACTCGGAGCGGAAGACCACAGCACATAACCTTGAGGGGATGGGCTCCTTGAGGCGCATATGCAGCGTGCGAGTACCCAGCCGGAGGCCCCGCAGCCGCCCGGCACTAAACAAGTTGTACCGATGACGCAACACCGTACCATACCTCGTAAACACAGAAGAAAGCTCCACCTCAGGAAACGTAACAGGTACCCCATGCTCACAAAGGTCAGTGGACCCCACGGATCAGAGACAGTCACAGACACAGCCGAATGAGGAAGGGGAGTCGTCCGCTCGTTCCAACACCCCACAAACCGCTCGTATCCAGGTGACGTGGCAAACGTCACCTGAAACGTCATAACGCGAGTGGGAGAAAATTTCTCGAGACCGAGGAGATCCTTAATATCCACCTGAAGGACATCCAAAAGCGCAGCCGCCACTAGGTCCCAATCCACCGGCGCAGAGAACTCCAGCCGAGCAGTATTCACACGGCGGATGTGGCCACCACCAGCCGCCGCCATATTGCTGACCTCCGCCTCAGTCAGCTGGCGCCCCACAGCAACGAGCTACCACCACCAGTCAGCGACAAACAGCTACTGGCAGCCAGAGCCCGACGTCCACGCACCCCAGAGGCAGAGGACGGAATCTTTCATCAGAAATCGGACATGGTACCTTAGACGTTTTCGTGGTATGCTCACAACAGGATACATGCTGGGCGACCATATGAAACTCTTTAGAACGATGAAACGACATCACAATAACGTATTCAATATATATAAGGGAGACTCATTGTGAGGCACCTTCCTCACGGGAAACCTTCTGTCTGATGGAAACGTGCGAGGGAGCATACTGACCAGTACTGGCGTCTTGGCGACATTGTGTTTCGTTGTTGCCAGAGCATATTCCCATTACTCAGTTTTTTGGCTACAGTCTTTTCCCTCATTGCATTGTGCTATTTCTCGGTTCCAGTGCGGTAGAAAATTTTTTACCGCAGACGTTTACTTGAGTAAATGAAGAACCAGCATTTTCTACGATTGCATTACCATATTGTGTTATTTGGTACTCCCATTCCTTTCATACCTGAAAGGTTTTAAAAGAAGGGTTGGTATTCTGGACATATTCGAGCAAAAAAACTAATTTCTCCAGAAATCGGATGTGGTACATCAGACTTTTTCGTTATATGTTCAGAGCAGGGCGCTTAGTAGGAGACAATTTGAAACTCATTTGAAGGCTGTAACCACATGCCCTTAACGTTTTCGATATATATAACGTAGACACAGTGTTGTTGGCTCATTCCTCACGGGTAATCTGCTGTCCTAGAGAACCTTGCGAGGGAGCCTACAGACGAGTATTGACGAATTGTCGACATATTGTCTCGTTGTTGCCAGAGAAAAGGAGCAAATGTTTCGCATTATTTTGTTTTTAGGCTCCAGTCTTTTCCCTCAATGCAAGGTGTTTGTTCTCGGTTACGGCGCATTCGCGATCATGTGCTCACCTCACTTAGATTTGCTTATTCTGGAGAAAATCGAGCCGAGAAATTTACCTTTCTACAGAAATCGGGTGTAGTACATCAGACTTTTTCTTTATATGTTCAGAGCAGGGTGCTTATTGGCGACCATTTGAAACTCAAATGAACGATGTAATGACATTACCTTAACGTATTCGATACATATAGGGTAGACTCGCTGTTTTTTGCACATTCCTCACGGGTAATCTGCTGGTTTAGAGAACCATGCGAAGGAGCCTACGGACGAGCATTGACGAATTGTGGACATAGTGTCTCGTTGTTGCGTGAGAAAATGAGCAAATGTTTCAATTTAGTTTTTTGGCTACAGTATTTTCCCTTAATGCAAGGTGTTTGTTCTCGGTTACGGTGCATTCGCGATCATGTGCTCACCTCACTTAGATTTGCTTATTCTGGAGAAAATCGAGCCGAGAAATTTACCTTTCTACAGAAATCGGGTGTAGTACATCAGACTTTTTCTTTATATGTTCAGAGCAGGGTGCTTATTGGCGACCATTTGAAACTCAAATGAACGATGTAATGACATTACCTTAACGTATTCGATACATATAGGGTAGACTCGCTGTTTTTTGCACATTCCTCACGGGTAATCTGCTGGTTTAGAGAACCATGCGAAGGAGCCTACGGACGAGCATTGACGAATTGTGGACATAGTGTCTCGTTGTTGCGTGAGAAAAGGAGCAAATGTTTCAATTTTGTTTTTTGGCTACAGTATTTTCCCTTAATGCAAGGTGTTTGTTCTCGGTTACGGTGCATTCGCGATCATGTGCTCACCTCACTTAGATTTGCTTATTCTGGAGAAAATCGAGCCGAGAAATTTACCTTTCTTCCAGAAATCGGGTGTGGTACATCAGACTTTTTCGTTATATGTTCAGAGCAGGGTGCTTATTGGCGACCATTTGAAACTCAAATGAGTCATATAATGACATCACCTTAACGTATTCGATACGTATAGGGTAGACTCGCTGTTTTTTGCACAATTCTCACGGGTAATCTGCTGTTTTAGATAACAATGCGGAGGAGCCTACAGACGAGTATTGACGAATTATCGACATTGTGTCTCGTTGTTGCCAGAGAAAAGGAGCAAATGTTTCCCCCTTATTATGTTTTTGGAGGGTTATTCCTGCACGGATTCTAAGCCTCTGTCTGGCTTACTAAGTGTTGCTTTTTTCTGTTTTACTTGGGCGGAGTAGGAGTATTTATGACTCGTATGTCGCTTCAGTAAGATTTTGCCTAATGTGTTTAATAACTTCTTTTGCTCTGTTAAATTTATATTTGAAATTGTGTAATTGTAATTGTGCACTGTACTAGATAATGTTCCAGTGGTCTGTCGGGCATTTCTCCACAGTGCTAAACGTAGTTATTGTTAAAGAAGAAAGCCAAATGGCATTTAGTCATTCATATATAATGTTTCGTCTGTGTCTCTAGGGATTTTTTTCCATCAATTTCCTAGTCTATTGTCACTGACTATGGTACATCTACACACAAAAGTGAGCATTTCCTTTCATAAAAACATACATCGAGCATAATCATATTTTGAAGACTGCAAAGATCTGAATATATTTAATCGAAGGAAACTGAATATAGTTGTTCTTTGGAATTCTCAAAGATATATCAGGTTGTTATTAAACTTAGTATTTCATAAATTAAAAATTTATGGGATTTATTGTTTAAATGCAATGATGAGCTCACCTAGATATGCTCACTTAGATTTGTTCATTCAGGACGATAATGAGCCGAAAAATGTACCATTCATCAGAAATCCGACATGGTACCTTAGACGTTTTCGTGGTATGCTCACAACAGGATACATGCTGGGCGACTTTATGAAACTCTTTTGATCGATGAAACGACATCACAATAACGTATTTAATATATATAAGGGAGACTCATTGTGAGGCACCTTCCTCACGGGAAACCTTCTGTCTGATGGAAACGTGCAAGGGAGCATACTGACGAGTACTGGCGTCTTACCGACATTGTGTTTCGTTGTTGCCAGAGCATATTTCCAATACTCAGTTTTTTGGCTACACTCTTTTCCCTCATTGCATTGTGCTATTTCTCGGTTCCAGTGCGGTAGAAAAATTTTACCGCAGACGTTTACTTGAGTAAATGAAGAACCAGCATTTTCTGCGATTGCATTACCAGATTGTGTTATTTGGTACTCCCTTTCCTTTCATACCTGAAAGGTTTTAAAAGAAGGGTTGGTATTCTGGACATATTCGAGCAAAAAAACAAATTTCTCCAGAAATCGGATGTGGTACATCAGACTTTTTCGTTATATGTTCAGAGCAGGGCGCTTAGTAGGAGACAATTTGAAACTCATTTGAAGGATGTAACCACATGCCCTTAACGTTTTCGATATATATAACGTAGACAGTGTTGTTGGCTCATTCCTCACGGGTAATCTGCTGTCCTAGAGAACCTTGCGAGGGAGCCTACAGTCGAGTATTGACGAATTGTCGACATATTGTCTCGTTGTTCCCAGAGAAAAGGAGCAAATGTTTCGCATTATTTTGTTTTTAGGCTCCAGTCTTTTCCCTCAATGCAAGGTACTAGTTCTCGTTTCCGGTGCGGTCGCGATCATGTGCTCACCTTAATTAGATGTGCTTATTCTGAAGGAAATCGAGCCGAAAAATTTACCTTTCTCCAGAAATCGGATGTGGTACATCACACTTTTTCGTTATATGTTCAGAGCAGGGTGCTTACTGGCCGAACATTTGAAACTCAAATGAACGATGTAATGACATTACCTTAACGTATTCGACACATATAGGGTAGACTCGCTGTTTTTTGCACATTCCTCTTGGGTAATCTGCTGGTTTAGAGAACTATGCGAAGGAGCCTACGGACGAGCATTGACGAATTGTCGACATAGTGTCTCGTTGTTGCGTGAGAAAAGGAGCAAATGTTTCAATTTTGTTTTTTAGCTACAGTATTTTCCCTTAATGCAAGGTGTTTGTTCTCGGTTACGGTGCATTCGCGATCATGTGCTCACCTAACTTAGATTTGCTTATTCTGGAGAAAATCGAGCCGAAAAATTTACCTTTCTTCCAGAAATCGGGTGTGGTACATCAGACTTTTTCTTTATATGTTCAGAGCAGGGTGCTTATTGGCGACCATTTGAAACTCAAATGAGTCATATAATGACATCACCTTAACGTATTCGATACGTATAGGGTAGACTCGCTGTTTTTTGCACAATTCTCACGGGTAATCTGCTGTTTTAGATAACAATGCGGAGGAGCCTACAGACGAGTATTGACGAATTATCGACATTGTGTCTCGTTGTTGCCAGAGAAAAGGATCAAATGTGTTCCCCTTATTATGTTTTTAGAGGGTTATTCCTGCACGGATTCTAAGCCTCTGTCTGGCTTACTAAGTGTTGTTTTTTTCTGTTTTACTTGGGCGGAGTAGGAGTATTTATGACTCGTATGGTCGCTTCAGTAAGATTTTGCCTAATGTGTTTAATAACTTCTTTTGCTCTGTTAAATTTATATTTGAAATTGTGTAATTGTAATTGTGCACTGTACTAGATAATGTTCCAGTGGTCTGTCGGGCATTTCTCCACAGTGCTAAACGTAGTTATTGTTAAAGAAGAAAGCAAAATGGCACTTAGTCATCCATATATAATATGATGTTTCGTCTGTGTCTCTAGGGATTTTTTTTTCCATCAATTTAGTAGTCTATTGTCACTGACTATGGTACATCTACACACAAAAGTGAGCATTTCCTTTCATAAAAACATACATCGAACATAATCATATTTTAAAGACTGCAAAGATCTGAATATATTTATTCGAAGGAAACTGAATATAGTTGTTCTATAGAATTCTCAAAGATATATCAGGTTGGTATTAAACTTAGTATTTCATGAATTAAAAAAAATGGTATTTATTGTATAAATGCAATGATGAGCTCACCTAGATATGCTCACTTAGATTTGTTCATTCAGGACGATAACGAGCCGAAAAATGTACCGTTCATCAGAAATCGGACATGGTACCTTAGACGTTTTCGTGGTATGCTCACAACAGGATACATGCTGGACGACCATATAAAACTCTTTTGAACGATGAAACGACATCACATTAACGAATTCAATATATATAAGGGAGACTCATTGTGAGGCACCTTCCTCACGGGAAACCTTCTGTCTGATGGAAACGTGCGAGGGAGCATACTGACGAGTACTGGCGTCTTGGCGACATTGTGTTTCGTTGTTGCCAGAGCATATTCCCATTACTCAGATTTTTGGCTACAGTCTTTTCCCTCATTGCATTGTGTTATTTATCGGTTCCACTGCCGTAGAAAAATTTTACCACAGACGTTTACTTGAGTAAATGAAGAACCAGCATTTTCTGCGATTGCATTACCAGATTGTGTTATTTGGTACTCCCATTCCTTTCATACCTGAAAGGTTTTAAAAAAAGGGTTGGTATTCTGGACATATTCGATCAAAAAAACTAATTTCTCCAGAAATCGAATGTGGTACATCAGACTTTTTCGTTATATGTTCAGAGCAGGGCGCTTAGTAGGAGACAATTTGAAACTCATTTGAAGGATGTAACCACATGCCCTAAACTTTTCGATATATATAACGTAGACACAGTGTTGTTGGCTTATTTCTCACGGGTAATCTGCTGTCCTAGAGAACCTTGCGAGGGAGCCTACAGACGAGTATTGACGAATTGTCGACATATTGTCTCGTTGTTGCCAGAGAAAAGGAGCAAATGTTTCCCATTATTTTGTTTTTAGGCTCCAGTCTTTTCCCTCAATGCAAGGTGCTAGTTCTCGTTTCCGGTGCGGTCGCGATCATGTGCTCACTTAACTTAGATGTGCTTATTCTGGAGGAAATCGAGCCGAAAAATTTACCTTTGTCCAGAAATCGGATGTGGTACATCACACGTTTTCGTTGTATGTTCAGAGCAGGGTGCTTACTGGCCGAACATTTGAAACTCAAATGAACGATTTAATGACATGACCTTAACGTAATCGATACATATAGGGTAGACTCGGTGTTTTTTGCACATTCCTCATAGGTAATCTGCTGTTTTAGAGAACCATGGGAAGGAGCCTACAGACGAGTATTGACGAATTGTCGACATAGTGTCTCGTTGTTTCGAGAGAAAAGGAGCAAATGTTTAAATTTTCGTTTTTTGGCTCTAGTATTTTCCCTTAATGCAAGGTGTTTGTTCTCGGTTACGGTGCATTCGCGATCATGTGCTCACCTCACTTAGATGTGCATATTCTGGAGAAAATCGACCCGAAAAATTTACCTTTCTCCAGAAATCGGGTGTGGTGCATCAGACGTTTTCTTTACATGTTCAGAGCAGGGTGCTTATTGGGCGACCATTTGAAACTCATTTGAACGATGTAACGACATCACCTTAACGTATTCGATATATATAGGGTAGACTCGGTGTTGGTGTCATTTTCCGCACGGGTAACCTGCTGTCTGACAGAACCATTGCCAGGGAGCCTTTTGACGGATATTGGCGTATTGGCAACATTTGTCTCGTTGTAGGAAAATTTGGTGGGAATCTCAATTCAAACATTAACTATACTATATAGTATAGTTAATGTTTGCATAGTTAAGGTTTGCATAGTTAATGTTTGTATAGTTAATGTTAATGTATACTATATAGTATAGTTAATAATTAATGTTTAATGTATAGTAATGTTAATATATATATGTTTGCATCCCATCCTCAAAATAAAGAGCTTATCAATTCCATGTCGCAATATAAATATTCTTAACACAATTCACAACGGAGTATGCTTAGACTGAGTAAAAACTTCCCTCATCCAATGTACAGTGGAGTAAAATTTGTTGAATCATTAATGCCTCATTAAATCTTATGCAGCACAAAGCATTAAAGACTTCAAGTACAAAGTTCAAAATACACTGAATACAACACCATGAAAAGTGGATGAATTGCAATCGGTGAGGTATGCACATGTAAGCTGCAAAGCTGAAGTACTGTGCTTTATTAAAATAATTTTTTTGCGAGGTATATTCCTGTGCAGGCCCTAAGCCTCTGGTTGGCTTACTAAGTGTTCTTTATATGTTCAGAGCAGGGTGCATATTGGGCGACCATTTGAAACTCATTTGACCGATGTAACGACATCACCTTAACTTATTCGATTTATATAGGGTAGACTCGGTGTTGGTGTCATTTTCCGCACGGGTAACCTGCTGTCTGAGAGAACCATGCGAGGGAGCCTTCTGACGGATGCTAGCGTATTGGCAACATTTGTCTAGTTGTGGTAAACTTTGGTGGGAATCTCAATTCAAACATAAACTATATTATACAATATGTTTGCATCCCATCCTGGCTGAACATTTGAAACTCAAATGAACGATGTAATGACATCACCTTAACGTATTCGATACATATAGGGTAGACTCGGTGTTTTTTGCACATTCCTCATGGGTAATCTGCTGTTTTAGAGAACCATGGGAAGGAGCCTACAGACGTGTATTGACGAATTGTCGACATAGTGTCTCGTTGTTTCGAGAGAAAAGGAGCAAATGTTTCAATTTTCGTTTTTTGGCTCCAGTATTTTCCCTTAATGCAAGGTGTTTGTTCTCGGTTACGGTGCATTCGCGATCATGTGCTCACCTCACTTAGATGTGCTTATTCTTGAGAAAATCGAGCCGAAAAAATTACCTTTCTCCAGAAATCGGGTGTGGTGCATCAGACGTTTTCTTTATATGTTCAGAGCAGGGTGCATATTGGGCGACCATTTGAAACATAATTTGAACGATGTAACGACATCACCTTAACTTATTCGATTTATATAGGGTAGACTCGGTGTTGGTGTCATTTTCCGCACGGGTAACCTGCTGTCTGAGAGAACCATGCCAGGAAGCCTTCTGACAGATATTGGCGTATTTGCAACGTTTGTCTCGTTGTAGGAAAATTTGGTGGGAATCTCAATTCAAACATTAACTATACTAAATACTATGTTTGCATCCCATCCTCAAAATAAAGAGCTTATCAATTCCATGTCGCAAAATAAATGTTCTTAACACAATTCACAATGGAGTATGCTTAGACTGAGTAAAAACTTCCCTCATCCAATGTTCAGTGGAGTAAAATTTGTTGAATCATTAATGCCTCATTTAATCTTATGCAGCGCAAAGCATTAAAGACTTCAAATACAAAGTTCAAAATACACTAAATACAACACTATGAAAAGTGGATGAATTGCAATCGGTGAGGTATGCACATGTAAGCTGCAAAGCTGAAGTACTGTGCATTATTAAAAGAATTTTTTTGCGAGGGATATTCCTGTGCGGGCCCTAAGCCTCTGGTTGGCTTACTAAGTGTTCTTTATATGTTCAGAGCAGGGTGCATATTGGGCGACCATTTAAAACTCATTTGAACGATGTAACGACATCACCTTAACTTATTCGATTTATATAGGATAGACTCGGTGTTGGTGTCATTTTCCGCCCGGGTAACCTGCTGTCTGAGAGAACCATGCGAGGGAGCCTTCTGACGGATGCTAGCGTATTGGCAACATTTGTCTAGTTGTGGTAAACTTTGGTGGGAATCTCAATTCAAACATAAACCATATTATACACTATGTTTGCATGCCATCCTGGCCGAACATTTGAAACTCAAATGAACGATGTAATGACATCACCTTAACGTATTCGATACATATAGGGTAGACTCAGTGTTTTTTGCACATTCCTCATGGGTAATCTGCTGTTTTAGAGAACCATGCGGTCGCGATCATGTCCTAACCTCACTCAGATGGAGGAAATCGAGCCGAAAAATTTACCTTTGTCCAGAAATCGGATGTGGTACATCACACTTTTTCGTTGTATGTTCAGAGCAGGGTGCTTACTGGCCGAACATTTGAAACTCATTTGAACGATGTAACGACATCACCTTAAGGTGGCATATCGATGTAAAATTAAAAGTGGTTCAATTTGCTTATAAATTTCGTTATGAAATGGTTATAGAAAGGGCTGCAGCTGGTCTAAGTTTCATCATCACACCCTAAACAGAAAAGGAGAAAAAAAATAAACAACGAATTATGCAACGAATTTTCAAATAGTTTCAGGGAACACATGTGTCAACTAAAATCATTTCTATAACACTCAGATATTAAATTGAGCACATAATAAAGGATTCTAGTGATCATTTTTATCAAAAAAGTGTTTAGTGCAATAATATAATTTTTCAAAGTTACCCTACTAAAAAAATATGCAATATATGATATTTATAAATTTTTATAAAATCAACAAATAGACTTTGGACTAAAATGTCTACTAGAGTCTGTAGAAGCACAAACGCTACATATAAGGTGTAATTTGCATGTAAATTGATTAATAAATGAAAGCTCTGAAGTAATTTGAAGGTGTAAATTACTTTCCAGAGTAAAATAAAGATCCAAGTTCGGCCACCTGTAGCTGAGCTTGACTTCGACAGATTTCGTTCATAATTGGCACCCTTGCAGATAGGCATTCATTGGGCAAGGTGTGTAAGTTTCATGCAAATCCCTTGATAACAAATGAGAAAAAAAATTGTCAAAAAAAAAAATAAAAAAAAAATAAAAAGGAAAAAAAAAATTAAATATAAATATATTGAACATACATATTACAATTATTACAAGAGTTTGTGCTTCTACAGCACATAGTAGACATTTTAGTTGACACATGTGTTCCCTGAGATTATTTGAGAATGTTGAACATTCGTTGCATAATACGTTGTGTATTTTTTTCTCCTTTTCTGTTTAGGGTGTGATGGTGAAACTTGGACCAGTTGCAGCCCTTTCTATACCCATTTCATAAAAAAAATTATAAGCAAATTGAACAATTTTCATTTATAACGATATTTTTTTATATGCCCCCTTAACTTATTCGATTTATATAGGGTAGACTCGGTGTTGGTGTCATTTTCCGCACGGGTAACCTGCTGTCTGAGAGAACCATGCGAGGGAGCCTTCTGACGAATACTAGCGTATTGGCAACATTTGTCTAGTTGTGGTAAACTTTGGTGGGAATCTCAATTCAAACATAAACTATATTATACACTATGTTTGCATCCCATCCTGGCTGAACATTTGAAACTCAAATGAACGATGTAATGACATCACCTTAACGTATTCGATACATATAGGGTAGACTCGGTGTTTTTTGCACATTCCTCATGGGTAATCTGCTGTTTTAGAGAACCATGCGGTCGCGATCATGTCCTAACCTCACTTAGATGGAGGAAATCGAGCCGAAAAATTTACCTTTGTCCAGAAATCGGATGTGGTAAATCACACTTTTTCGTTGTATGTTCAGAGCAGGGGGCTTACTGGCCGAACATTTGAAACTCATTTGAACGATGTAACGACATCACCTTAAGGTGGCATATCGATGTAAAATTAAAAGTGGTTCAATTTGCTTATAAATGTCGTTATGAAATGGTTATAGAACGGGCTGCAGCTGGTCCAAGTTTCATTATCACACCCTAAACAGAAAAGGAGAAAAAAAATAAACAACGAATTATGCAACGAATTTTCAAATAGTTTCAGGGAACACATGTGTCAACTAAAATCATTTCTATAACACTCAGATATTAAATTGAGCACATAATAAAGGATTCTAGTGATCATTTTTATCAAAAAAGTGTTTAGTGCAATAATATAATTTTTCAAAGTTACCCTACTAAAAAAATATGCAATATATGATATTTATAAATTTTTATAAAATCAACAAATAGACTTTGGACTAAAATGTCTACTAGAGTCTGTAGAAGCATAAACGCTACATATAAGGTGTAATTTGCATGTAAATTGATTAATAAATACAAGCTCTGAAGTAATTTTAAGGTGTAAATTACTTTCCAGAGTAAAATAAAGATCCAATTTCGGCCACCTGTAGCTGAGCTTGACTTCCACAAATTTCGTTCATAATTGGCACCCTTGCA
Organism: Procambarus clarkii; assembly: GCF_040958095.1. Classification (NCBI taxonomy): domain Eukaryota; kingdom Metazoa; phylum Arthropoda; class Malacostraca; order Decapoda; family Cambaridae; genus Procambarus; species Procambarus clarkii. The sequence continues at coordinate 628,669 of NW_027189182.1, read as the reverse complement.
GATAGGCATTCATTGAGCAAGGTGTGCAAGTTTCATGCAAATCCCTTGATAACAAACGAGAAAAAAAAATTGGCAAAAAAAAAAAAATAAAATAAAAAGAAAAAAAAAATTAAATATAAATATATTGAACATACATATTACAATTATTACAAGAGTTTGTGCTTCTACAGCACACAGTAGACATTTTAGTTGACACATGTGTTCCCTGAGATTATTTGAGAATGTTGAACATTCGTTGCATAATACGTTGTGTATTTTTTTTCTCATTTTCTGTTTAGGGTGTGATGGTGAAACTTGGACCAGTTGCAGCCCTTTCTATAACCATTTCATAAAAAAAAATTATAAGCAAATTGAACAATTTTAATTTATAACGATATTTTTTGATATGCCCCCTTAACTTATTCGATTTATATAGGGTAGACTCGGTGTTGGTGTCATTTTCCGCACGGGTAACCTGCTGTCTAAGAGAACCATGCGAGGGAGCCTTCTGACGGATACTAGCGTATTGGCAACATTTGTCTAGTTGTGGTAAACTTTGGTGGGAATCTCAATTCAAACATAAACTATATTATACACTATGTTTGCATCCCATCCTGGCCGAACATTTGAAACTCAAATGAACGATGTAATGACATCACCTTAACGTATTCGATACATATAGGGTAGACTCAGTGTTTTTTGCACATTCCTCATGGGTAATCTGCTGTTTTAGAGAACCATGCTGTCGCGATCATGTCCTAACCTCACTTAGATGGAGGAAATCGAGCCGAAAAATTTACCTTTGTCCAGAAATCGGATGTGGTACATCACACTTTTTCGTTGTATGTTCAGAGCAGGGTGCTTACTGGCCGAACATTTGAAACTCATTTGAACGATGTAACGACATCACCTTAAGGTGGCATATCGATGTAAAATTAAAAGTGGTTCAATTTGCTTATAAATTTCGTAATGAAATCGTTATAGAAAGGGCTGCAGCTGGTCTAAGTTTCATCATCACACCCTAAACAGAAAAGGAGAAAAAAAATAAACAACGAATTATGCAACGAATTTTCAAATAGTTTCAGGGAACACATGTGTCAACTAAAATCATTTCTATAACACTCAGATATTAAATTGAGCACATAATAAAGGATTCTAGTGATCATTTTTATCAAAAAAGTGTTTAGTGCAATAATATAATTTTTCAAAGTTACCCTTACTAAAAAAATATGCAATATATGATATTTATAAATTTTTATAAAATCAACAAATAGACTTTGGACTAAAATGTCTACTAGAGTCTGTAGAAGCACAAACGCTACATATAAGGTGTAATTTGCATGTAAATTGATTAATAAATGAAAGCTCTGAAGTAATTTGAAGGTGTAAATTACTTTCCAGAGTAAAATAAAGATCCAAGTTCGGCCACCTGTAGCTGAGCTTGACTTCGACAGATTTCGTTCATAATTGGCACCCTTGCAGATAGGCATTCATTGGGCAAGGTGTGTAAGTTTCATGCAAATCCCTTGATAACAAACGAGAAAAAAAAATTGTCAAAAAAAAATAAAAAAAAAATAAAAAGGAAAAAAAAAATTAAATATAAATATATTGAACATACATATTACAATTATTACAAGAGTTTGTGCTTCTACAGCACATAGTAGACATTTTAGTTGACACATGTGTTCCCTGAGATTATTTGAGAATGTTGAACATTCGTTGCATAATACGTTGTGTATTTTTTTTCTCCTTTTCTGTTTAGGGTGTGATGGTGAAACTTGGACCAGTTGCAGCCCTTTCTATACCCATTTCATAAAAAAAATTATAAGCAAATTGAACAATTTTCATTTATAACGATATTTTTTTATATGCCCCCTTAACTTATTCGATTTATATAGGGTAGACTCGGTGTTGGTGTCATTTTCCGCACGGGTAACCTGCTGTCTGAGAGAACCATGCGAGGGAGCCTTCTGACGGATACTAGCGTATTGGCAACATTTGTCTAGTTGTGGTAAACTTTGGTGGGAATCTCAATTCAAACATAAACTATATTATACACTATGTTTGCATCCCATCCTGGCTGAACATTTGAAACTCAAATGAACGATGTAATGACATCACCTTAACGTATTCGATACATATAGGGTAGACTCGGTGTTTTTTGCACATTCCTCATGGGTAATCTGCTGTTTTAGAGAACCATGCGGTCGCGATCATGTCCTAACCTCACTTAGATGGAGGAAATCGAGCCGAAAAATTTACCTTTGTCCAGAAATCGGATGTGGTAAATCACACTTTTTCGTTGTATGTTCAGAGCAGGGTGCTTACTGGCCGAACATTTGAAACTCATTTGAACGATGTAACGACATCACCTTAAGGTGGCATATCGATGTAAAATTAAAAGTGGTTCAATTTGCTTATAAATGTCGTTATGAAATGGTTATAGAACGGGCTGCAGCTGGTCCAAGTTTCATTATCACACCCTAAACAGAAAAGGAGAAAAAAAATAAACAACGAATTATGCAACGAATTTTCAAATAGTTTCAGGGAACACATGTGTCAACTAAAATCATTTCTATAACACTCAGATATTAAATTGAGCACATAATAAAGGATTCTAGTGATCATTTTTATCAAAAAAGTGTTTAGTGCAATAATATAATTTTTCAAAGTTACCCTACTAAAAAAATATGCAATATATGATATTTATAAATTTTTATAAAATCAACAAATAGACTTTGGACTAAAATGTCTATTATAGTGTGTAGAAGCACAAACCCTACATATAAGGTGTAATTTGCATGTAAATTGATTAATAAATGAAAGCTCTGAAGTAATTTGAAGGTGTAAATTACTTTCCAGAGTAAAATAAAGATCCAAGTTCGGCCACCTGTAGCTGAGCTTGACTTCCACAGATTTCGTTCATAATTGTCACCCTTGCAGATAGGCATACATTGAGCAAGGTGTGCAAGTTTCATGCAAATCCCTTGATAACAAACGAGAAAAAAAAATTGGCAAAAAAAAAAAATAATAAAATAAAAAGAAAAAAAAAATTAAATATAAATATATTGAACATACATATTACAATTATTACAAGAGTTTGTGCTTCTACAGCACATAGTAGACATTTTAGTTGACACATGTGTTCCCTGAGATTATTTGAGAATGTTGGACATCCGTTGCATAATACGTTGTGTATTTTTTTTCTCCTTTTCTGTTTAGGGTGTGATGGTGAAACTTGGACCAGTTGCAGCCCTTTCTATACCCATTTCATAAAAAAAAATTATAAGCAAATTGAACAATTTTAATTTATAACGATATTTTTTTATATGCCCCCTTAACTTATTCGATTTATATAGGGTAGACTCGGCGTTGGTGTCATTTTCCGCACGGGTAACCTGCTGTCTGAGAGAACCATGCCAGGGAGCCTTCTGACGGATATTTTGCGTATTGGCAACATTTGTCTCGTTGTAGGAAAATTTGGTGGGAATCTGAATTCAAACATTAACTATACTATATACTATGTTTGCATCCCATCCTCAAAATAAAGAGCTTATCAATTCCATGTCGCAATATAAATGTCCTTAACACAATTCACAATGGAGTATGCTTAGACTGAGTAAAAACTTCCCTCATCCAATATTCAGTAGAGTAAAATTTGTTGAATCATTAATGCCTCATTAAATCTTATGCAGCGCAAAGCATTAAAGACTTCAAATACAAAGTTCAAAATACACTGAATACAACACCATGAAAAGTGGATGAATTGCAATCGGTAAGCTATGCACATGTAAGCTGCAAAGCTGAAGTACTGTGCTTTATTAAAAGAATTTTTTTGCGAGGGATATTCCTGTGCAGGCCCTAAGCCTCTGGTTGGCTTACTAAGTGTTCTTTATATGTTCAGAGCAGGGTGCATATTGGGCGACCATTTGAAACTCATTTGAACGATGTACCGACATCACCTTAACTTATATGATTTATATAGGGTAGACTCGGTGTTGGTGTCATTTTCCGCACGGGTAACCTGCTGTCTGAGAGAACCATGCGAGGGAGCCTTCTGACGGATACTAGCGTATTGGCAACATTTGTCTAGTTGTGGTAAACTTTGGTGGGAATCTCAATTCAAACATAAACTATATTATACACTATGTTTGCATCCCATCCTGGCCGAACATTTGAAACTCAAATGAACGATGTAATGACATCACCTTAACGTATTCGATACATATAGGGTAGACTCAGTGTTTTTTGCACATTCCTCATGGGTAATCTGCTGTTTTAGAGAACCATGCGGTCGCGATCATGTCCTAACCTCACTTAGATGGAGGAAATCGAGCCGAAAAATTTACCTTTGTCCAGAAATCGGATGTGGTACATCACACTTTTTCGTTGTATGTTCAGAGCAGGGTGCTTACTGGCCGAACATTTGAAACTCATTTGAACGATGTAACGACATCACCTTAAGGTGGCATATCGATGTAAAATTAAAAGTGGTTCAATTTGCTTATAAATTTCGTTATGAAATGGTTATAGAAAGGGCTGCAGCTGGTCTAAGTTTCATCATCACACCCTAAACAGAAAAGGAGAAAAAAAATAAACAACGAATTATGCAACGAATTTTCAAATAGTTTCAGGGAACACATGTGTCAACTAAAATCATTTCTATAAAACTCAGATATTAAATTGAGCACATAATAAAGGATTCTAGTGATCATTTTTATCAAAAAAGTGCTTAGTGCAATAATATAATTTTTCAAAGTTACCCTACTAAAAAAATATGCAATATATGATATTTATAAATTTTTATAAAATCAACAAATAGACTTTGGACTAAAATGTCTACTAGAGTCTGTAGAAGCACAAACGCTACATATAAGGTGTAATTTGCATGTAAATTGATTAATAAATGAAAGCTCTGAAGTAATTTGAAGGTGTAAATTACTTTCCAGAGTAAAATAAAGATCCAAGTTCGGCCACCTGTAGCTGAGCTTGACTTCGACAGATTTCGTTCATAATTTGCACCCTTGCAGATAGGCATTCATTGGGCAAGGTGTGTAAGTTTCATGCAAATCCCTTGATAACAAACGAGAAAAAAAAATTGTCAAAAAAAAAATAAAAAAAAATAAAAAGGAAAAAAAAAATTAAATATAAATATATTGAACATACATATTACAATTATTACAAGAGTTTGTGCTTCTACAGCACATAGTAGACATTTTAGTTGACACATGTGTTCCCTGAGATTATTTGAGAGTGTTGAACATTCGTTGCATAATACGTTGTGTATTTTTTTTCTCCTTTTCTGTTTAGGGTGTGATGGTGAAACTTGGACCAGTTGCAGCCCTTTCTATACCCATTTCATAAAAAAAAATTATAAGCAAATTGAACAATTTTCATTTATAACGATATTTTTTTATATGCCCCCTTAACTTATTCGATTTATATAGGGTAGACTCGGTGTTGGTGTCATTTTCCGCACGGGTAACCTGCTGTCTGAGAGAACCATGCGAGGGAGCCTTCTGACGGATACTAGCGTATTGGCAACATTTGTCTAGTTGTGGTAAACTTTGGTGGGAATCTCAATTCAAACATAAACTATATTATACACTATGTTTGCATCCCATCCTGGCTGAACATTTGAAACTCAAATGAACGATGTAATGACATCACCTTAACGTATTCGATACATATAGGGTAGACTCGGTGTTTTTTGCACATTCCTCATGGGTAATCTGCTGTTTTAGAGAACCATGCGGTCGCGATCATGTCCTAACCTCACTTAGATGGAGGAAATCGAGCCGAAAAATTTACCTTTGTCCAGAAATCGGATGTGGTAAATCACACTTTTTCGTTGTATGTTCAGAGCAGGGTGCTTACTGGCCGAACATTTGAAACTCATTTGAACGATGTAACGACATCACCTTAAGGTGGCATATCGATGTAAAATTAAAAGTGGTTCAATTTGCTTATAAATGTCGTTATGAAATGGTTATAGAACGGGCTGCAGCTGGTCCAAGTTTCATTATCACACCCTAAACAGAAAAGGAGAAAAAAAATAAACAACGAATTTTCAAATAGTTTCAGGGAACACATGTGTCAACTAAAATCATTTCTATAACACTCAGATATTAAATTGAGCACATAATAAAGGATTCTAGTGATCATTTTTATCAAAAAAGTGTTTAGTGCAATAATATAATTTTTCAAAGTTACCCTACTAAAAAAATATGCAATATATGATATTTATAAATTATTATAAAATCAACAAATAGACTTTGGACTAAAATGTCTATTAGAGTCTGTAGAAGCATAAACGCTACATATAAGGTGTAATTTGCATGTAAATTGATTAATAAATACAAGCTCTGAAGTAATTTTAAGGTGTAAATTACTTTCCAGAGTAAAATAAAGATCCAAGTTCGGCCACCTGTAGCTGAGCTTGACTTCCACATATTTCGTTCATAATTGGCACCCTTGCAGATAGGCATTCATTGAGCAAGGTGTGCAAGTTTCATGCAAATCCCTTGATAACAAACGAGAAAAAAAATTGGCAAAAAAAAAAAAATAAATAAAATAAAAAGAAAAAAAAATTAAATATAAATATATTGAACATACATATTACAATTATTACAAGAGTTTGTGCTTCTACAGCACATAGTAGACATTTTAGTTGACACATGTGTTCCCTGAGATTATTTGAGAATGTTGAACATTCGTTGCATAATACGTTGTGTATTTTTTTTCTCATTTTCTGTTTAGGGTGTGATGGTGAAACTTGGACCAGTTGCAGCCCTTTCAATAACCATTTCATAAAAAAAAATTATAAGCAAATTGAACAATTTTCATTTATAACGATATTTTTTGATATGCCCCCTTAACTTATTCGATTTATATAGGGTAGACTCGGTGTTGGTGTCATTTTCCGCACGGGTAACCTGCTGTCTGAGAGAACCATGCGAGGGAGCCTTCTGACGGATACTAGCGTATTGGCAACATTTGTCTAGTTGTGGTAAACTTTGGTGGGAATCTCAATTCAAACATAAACTATATTATACACTATGTTTGCATCCCATCCTGGCTGAACATTTGAAACTCAAATGAACGATGTAATGACATCACCTTAACGTATTCGATACATATAGGGTAGACTCAGTGTTTTTTGCACATTCCTCATGGGTAATCTGCTGTTTTAGAGAACCATGCGGTCGCGATCATGTCCTAACCTCACTTAGATGGAGGAAATCGAGCCGAAAAATTTACCTTTGTCCAGAAATCGGATGTGGTACATCACACTTTTTCGTTGTATGTTCAGAGCAGGGTGCTTACTGGCCGAACATTTGAAACTCATTTGAACGATGTAACGACATCACCTTAAGGTGGCATATCGATGTAAAATTAAAAGTGGTTCAATTTGCTTATAAATTTCGTTATGAAATGGTTATAGAAAGGGCTGCAGCTGGTCTAAGTTTCATCATCACACCCTAAACAGAAAAGGAGAAAAAAAATAAACAACGAATTATGCAACGAATTTTCAAATAGTTTCAGGGAACACATGTGTCAACTAAAATCATTTCTATAACACTCAGATATTAAATTGAGCACATAATAAAGGATTCTAGTGATCATTTTTATCAAAAAAGTGTTTAGTGCAATAATATAATTTTTCAAAGTTACCCTACTAAAAAAATATGCAATATATGATATTTATAAATTTTTATAAAATCAACAAATAGACTTTGGACTAAAATGTCTACTAGAGTCTGTAGAAGAACAAACGCTACATATAAGGTGTAATTTGCATGTAAATTGATTAATAAATGAAAGCTCTGAAGTAATTTGAAGGTGTAAATTACTTTCCAGAGTAAAATAAAGATCCAAGTTCGGCCACCTGTAGCTGAGCTTGACTTCGACAGATTTCGTTCATAATTGGCACCCTTGCAGATAGGCATTCATTGGGCAAGGTGTGTAAGTTTCATGCAAATCCCTTGATAACAAACGAGAAAAAAAAATTGTCAAAAAAAAATAAAAAAAAAAATAAAAAGGAAAAAAAAAATTAAATATAAATATATTGAACATACATATTACAATTATTACAAGAGTTTGTGCTTCTACAGCACATAGTAGACATTTTAGTTGACACATGTGTTCCCTGAGATTATTTGAGAATGTTGAACATTCGTTGCATAATACGTTGTGTATTTTTTTTCTCATTTTCTGTTTAGGGTGTGATGGTGAAACTTGGACCAGTTGCAGCCCTTTCTATAACCATTTCATAAAAAAAAATTATAAGCAAATTGAACAATTTTAATTTATAACGATATTTTTTTATATGCCCCCTTAACTTATTCGATTTATATAGGGTAGACTCGGTGTTGGTGTCATTTTCCGCACGGGTAACCTGCTGTCTGAGAGAACCATGCGAGGGAGCCTTCTGACGGATACTAGCGTATTGGCAACATTTGTCTAGTTGTGGTAAACTTTGGTGGGAATCTCAATTCAAACATAAACTATATTATACACTATGTTTGCATCCCATCCTGGCTGAACATTTGAAACTCAAATGAACGATGTAATGACATCACCTTAACGTATTCGATACATATAGGGTAGACTCGGTGTTTTTTGCACATTCCACATGGGTAATCTGCTGTTTTAGAGAACCATGCGGTCGCGATCATGTCCTAACCTCACTTAGATGGAGGAAATCGAGCCGAAAAATTTACCTTTGTCCAGAAATCGTATGTGGTAAATCACACTTTTTCGTTGTATGTTCAGAGCAGGGTGCTTACTGGCCGAACATTTGAAACTCATTTGAACGATGTAACGACATCACCTTAAGGTGGCATATCGATGTAAAATTAAAAGTGGTTCAATTTGCTTATAAATGTCGTTATGAAATGGTTATAGAACGGGCTGCAGCTGGTCCAAGTTTCATTATCACACCCTAAACAGAAAAGGAGAAAAAAAATAAACAACGAATTATGCAACGAATTTTCAAATAGTTTCAGGGAACACATGTGTCAACTAAAATCATTTCTATAACACTCAGATATTAAATTGAGCACATAATAAAGGATTCTAGTGATCATTTTTATCAAAAAAGTGTTTAGTGCAATAATATAATTTTTCAAAGTTACCCTACTAAAAAAATATGCAATATATGATATTTATAAATTATTATAAAATCAACAAATAGACTTTGGACTAAAATGTCTATTAGAGTCTGTAGAAGCATAAACGCTACATATAAGGTGTAATTTGCATGTAAATTGATTAATAAATACAAGCTCTGAAGTAATTTTAAGGTGTAAATTACTTTCCAGAGTAAAATAAAGATCCAAGTTCGGCCACCTGTAGCTGAGCTTGACTTCCACAGATTTCGTTCATAATTGGCACCCTTACAGATAGGCATTCATTGAGCAGGGTGTGCAATTTTCATGCAAATCCCTTGATAACAAACGAGAAAAAAAAATTGGCAAAAAAAAAAAAATAATAATAAAATAAAAAGAAAAAAAAAATTAAATATAAATATATTGAACATACATATTACAATTATTACAAGAGTTTGTGCTTCTACAGCACATAGTAGACATTTTAGTTAACACATGTGTTCCCTGAGATTATTTGAGAATGTTGAACATCCGTTGCATAATACGTTGTGTATTTTTTTTCTCCTTTTCTGTTTAGGGTGTGATGGTGAAACTTGGACCAGTTGCAGCCCTTTCTATAACCATTTCATAAAAAAAAATTATAAGCAAATTGAACAATTTTAATTTATAACGATATTTTTTGATATGCCCCCTTAACTTATTCGATTTATATAGGGTAGACTCGGTGTTGGTGTCATTTTCCGCACGGGTAACCTGCTGTCTGAGAGAACCATGCGAGGGAGCCTTCTGACGGATACTAGCGTATTGGCAACATTTGTCTAGTTGTGGTAAACTTTGGTGGGAATCTCAATTCAAACATAAACTATATTATACACTATGTTTGCATCCCATCCTGGCTGAACATTTGAAACTCAAATGAACGATGTAATGACATCACCTTAACGTATTCGATACATATAGGGTAGACTCGATGTTTTTTGCACATTCCTCATGGGTAATCTGCTGTTTTAGAGAACCATGCGGTCGCGATCATGTCCTAACCTCACTTTGATGGAGGAAATCGAGCCGAAAAAATTACCTTTGTCCAGAAATCGGATGTGGTAAATCACACTTTTCCGTTGTGTGTTCAGAGCAGGGTGCTTACTGGCCGAACATTTGAAACTCATTTGAACGATGCAACGACATCACCTTAAGGTGGCATATCGATGTAAAATTAAAAGTGGTTCAATTTGCTTATAAATGTCGTTATGAAATGGTTATAGAACGGGCTGCAGCTGGTCCAAGTTTCATTATCACACCCTAAACAGAAAAGGAGAAAAAAAATAAACAACGAATTATGCAACAAATTTTCAAATAGTTTCAAGGAACACATGTGTCAACTAAAATCATTTCTATAACACTCAGATATTAAATTGAGCACATAATAAAGGATTCTAGTGATCATTTTTATCAAAAAAGTGTTTAGTGCAATAATATAATTTTTCAAAGTTACCCTACTAAAAAAATATGCAATATATGATATTTATAAATTTTTATAAAATCAACAAATAGGCTTTGGACTAAAATGTCTGTTAGAGTCTGTAGAAGCACAAACCCTACATATAAGGTGTAATTTGCATGTAAATTGATTAGTAAATGAAAGCTCTGAAGTAATTTGAAGGTGTAAATTACTTTCCAGAGTAAAATAAAGATCCAAGTTCGGCCACCTGTAGCTGAGCTTGACTTCCACAGATTTCGTTCATAATTGGCACCCTTGCAGATAGGCATTCATTGAGCAAGGTGTGCAAGTTTCATGCAAATCCCTTGATAACAAACGAGAAAAAAAAATTGGCAAAAAAAAAAAAATAATAAAATAAAAAGAAAAAAAAATTAAATATAAATATATTGAACATACATATTACAATTATTACAAGAGTTTGTGCTTCTACAGCACATAGTAGACATTTTAGTTGACACATGTGTTCCCTGAGATTATTTGAGAATGTTGAACATCCGTTGCATAATACGTTGTGTATTTTTTTTCTCCTTTTCTGTTTAGGGTGTGATGGTGAAACTTGGACCAGTTGCAGCCCTTTCTATAACCATTTCATAAAAAAAATTATAAGCAAATTGAACAATTTTAATTTATAACGATATTTTTTGATATGCCACCTTAACTTATTCGATTTATATAGGGTAGACTCGGTGTTGGTGTCATTTTCCGCACGGGTAACCTGCTGTCTGAGAGAACCATGGGAGGGAGCCTTCTGACGGATACTAGCGTATTGGCAACATTTGTCTAGTTGTGGTAAACTTTGGTGGGAATCTCAATTCAAACATAAACTATATTATACACTATGTTTGCATCCCATCCTGGCCGAACATTTGAAACTCAAATGAACGATGTAATTACATCACCTTAACGTAATCGATACATATAGGGTAGACTCGGTGTTTTTTGCACATTCCTCATGGGTAATCTGCTGTTTTAGAGAACCATGGGAAGGAGCCTACAGACGAGTATTGACGAATTGTCGACATTGTTTCGTTGTTTCGAGAGAAAAGGAGCAAATGTTTCAATTTTCGTTTTTTGGCTCCAGTATTTTCCCTTAATGCAAGGTGTTTGTTCTCGGTTACGGTGCATTCGCGATCATGTGCTCACCTCACTTAGATGTGCTTATTCTGGAGAAAATCGAACCGAAAAATTTACCTTTCTCCAGAAATCGGGTGTGGTGCATCAGACGTTTTCTTTATATGTTCGAGCAGGGTGCTTATTGGGCGACCATTTGAAACTCATTTGAACGATGTAACGACATCACCTTAACGTATTAGATATATATAGGTTAGACTCGGTGTTGGTGTCATTTTCCGCACGGGTAACCTGCTGTCTGAGAGAACCATGCCAGGGAGCCTTCTGACGGATATTTTGCGTATTGGCAACATTTGTCTCGTTGTAGGAAAATTTGGTGGGAATCTGAATTCAAACATTAACTATACTATATACTATGTTTGCATCCCATCCTCAAAATAAAGAGCTTATCAATTCCATGTCGCAATATAAATGTCCTTAACACAATTCACAATGGAGTATGCTTAGACTGAGTAAAAACTTCCCTCATCCAATATTCAGTGGAGTAAAATTTGTTGAATCATTAATGCCTCATTAAATCTTATGCAGCGCAAAGCATTAAAGACTTCAAATACAAAGTTCAAAATACACTGAATACAACACCATGAAAAGTGGATGAATTGCAATCGGTAAGCTATGCACATGTAAGCTGCAAAGCTGAAGTACTGTGCTTTATTAAAAGAATTTTTTTGCGAGGGATATTCCTGTGCAGGCCCTAAGCCTCTGGTTGGCTTACTAAGTGTTCTTTATATGTTCAGAGCAGGGTGCATATTGGGCGACCATTTGAAACTCATTTGAACGATGTAACGACATCACCTTAACTTATTCGATTTATATAGGGTAGACTCGGTGTTGGTGTCATTTTCCGCACGGGTAACCTGTTGTCTGAGAGAACCATGCGAGGGAGCCTTCTGACGGATACTAGCGTATTGGCAACATTTGTGTAGTTGTGGTAAACTTTGGTGGGAATCTCAATTCAAACATAAACGATATTATACACTATGTTTGCATCCCATCCTGGCCGAACATTTGAAACTCAAATGAACGATGTAATGACATCACCTTAACGTATTCGATACATATAGGGTAGACTCAGTGTTTTTTGCACATTCCTCATGGGTAATCTGCTGTTTTAGAGAACCATGCGGTCGCGATCATGTCCTAACCTCACTTAGATGGAGGAAATCGAGCCGAAAAATTTACCTTTGTCCAGAAATCGGATGTGGTAAATCACACTTTTTCGTTGTGTGTTCAGAGCAGGGTGCTTACTGGCCGAACATTTGAAACTCATTTGAACGATGTAACGACATCACCTTAAGGTGGCATATCGATGTAAAATTAAAAGTGGTTCAATTTGCTTATAAATTTCGTTATGAAATGGTTATAGAAAGGGCTGCAGCTGGTCTAAGTTTCATCATCACACCCTAAACAGAAAAGGAGAAAAAAAAATAAACAACGAATTATGCAACGAATTTTCAAATAGTTTCAGGGAACACATGTGTCAACTAAAATCATTTCTATAACACTCAGATATTAAATTGAGCACATAATAAAGGATTCTAGTGATCATTTTTATCAAAAAAGTGTTTAGTGCAATAATATAATTTTTCAAAGTTACCCTACTAAAAAAATATGCAATATATGATATTTATAAATTTTTATAAAATCAACAAATAGACTTTGGACTAAAATGTCTACTAGAGTCTGTAGAAGCACAAACGCTACATATAAGGTGTAATTTGCATGTAAATTGATTAATAAATGAAAGCTCTGAAGTAATTTGAAGGTGTAAATTACTTTCCAGAGTAAAATAAAGATCCAAGTTCGGCCACCTGTAGCTGAGCTTGACTTCGACAGATTTCGTTCATAATTGGCACCCTTGCAGATAGGCATTCATTGGGCAAGGTGTGTAAGTTTCATGCAAATCCCTTGATAACAAACGAGAAAAAAAAATTGTAAAAAAAAAATAAAAAAAAAATAAAAAGGAAAAAAAAAAATTAAATATAAATATATTGAACATACATATTACAATTATTACAAGAGTTTGTGCTTCTACAGCACATAGTTGACATTTTAGTTGACACATGTGTTCCCTGAGATTATTTGAGAATGTTGAACATTCGTTGCATAATACGTTGTGTATTTTTTTTCTCCTTTTCTGTTTAGGGTGTGATGGTGAAACTTGGACCAGTTGCAGCCCTTTCTATACCCATTTCATAAAAAAAAATTATAAGCAAATTGAACAATTTTCATTTATAACGATATTTTTTTATATGCCCCCTTAACTTATTCGATTTATATAGGGTAGACTCGGTGTTGGTGTCATTTTCCGCACGGGTAACCTGCTGTCTGAGAGAACCATGCGAGGGAGCCTTCTGACGGATACTAGCGTATTGGCAACATTTGTCTAGTTGTGGTAAACTTTGGTGGGAATCTCAATTCAAACATAAACTATATTATACACTATGTTTGCATCCCATCCTGGCTGAACATTTGAAACTCAAATGAACGATGTAATGACATCACCTTAACGTATTCGATACATATAGGGTAGACTCGGTGTTTTTTGCACATTCCTCATGGGTAATCTGCTGTTTTAGAGAACCATGCGGTCGCGATCATGTCCTAACCTCACTTAGATGGAGGAAATCGAGCCGAAAAATTTACCTTTGTCCAGAAATCGGATGTGGTAAATCACACTTTTTCGTTGTATGTTCAGAGCAGGGTGCTTACTGGCCGAACATTTGAAACTCATTTGAACGATGTAACGACATCACCTTTAGGTGGCATATCGATGTAAAATTAAAAGTGGTTCAATTTGCTTATAAATGTCGTTATGAAATGGTTATAGAACGGGCTGCAGCTGGTCCAAGTTTCATTATCACACCCTAAACAGAAAAGGAGAAAAAAAATAAACAACGAATTATGCAACGAATTTTCAAATAGTTTCAGGGAACACATGTGTCAACTAAAATCATTTCTATAACACTCAGATATTAAATTGAGCTCATAATAAAGGATTCTAGTGATCATTTTTATCTAAAAAGTGTTTAGTGCAATAATATAATTTTTCAAAGTTACCCTACTAAAAAAATATGCAATATATGATATTTATAAATTATTATAAAATCAACAAATAGACTTTGGACTAAAATGTCTATTAGAGTCTGTAGAAGCATAAACGCTACATATAAGGTGTAATTTGCATGTAAATTGATTAATAAATACAAGCTCTGAAGTAATTTTAAGGTGTAAATTACTTTCCAGAGTAAAATAAAGATCCAAGTTCGGCCACCTGTAGCTGAGCTTGACTTCCACATATTTCGTTCATAATTGGCACCCTTGCAGATAGGCATTCATTGAGCAAGGTGTGCAAGTTTCATGCAAATCCCTTGATAACAAACGAGAAAAAAAAATTGGCAAAAAAAAAAAATAAATAAAATAAAAAGAAAAAAAAAATTAAATATAAATATATTGAACATACATATTACAATTATTACAAGAGTTTGTGCTTCTACAGCACATAGTAGACATTTTAGTTGACACATGTGTTCCCTGAGATTATTTGAGAATGTTGAACACTCGTTGCATAATACGTTGTGTATTTTTTTTCTCATTTTCTGTTTAGGGTGTGATGGTGAAACTTGGACCAGTTGCAGCCCTTTCTATAACCATTTCATAAAAAAAAATTATAAGCAAATTGAACAATTTTAATTTATAACGATATTTTTTGATATGCCCCCTTAACTTATTCGATTTATATAGGGTAGACTCGGTGTTGGTGTCATTTTCCGCACGGGTAACCTGCTGTCTGAGAGAACCGTGCGAGGGAGCCTTCTGACGGATACTAGCGTATTGGCAACATTTGTCTAGTTGTGGTAAACTTTGGTGGGAATCTCAATTCAAACATAAACTATATTATACACTATGTTTGCATCCCATCCTGGCTGAACATTTGAAACTCAAATGAACGATGTAATGACATCACCTTAACGTATTCGATACATATAGGGTAGACTCGATGTTTTTTGCACATTCCTCATGGGTAATCTGCTGTTTTAGAGAACCATGCGGTCGCGATCATGTCCTAACCTCACTTAGATGGAGGAAATCGAGCCGAAAAATTTACCTTTGTCCAGAAATCGGATGTGGTAAATCACACTTTTTCGTTGTGTGTTCAGAGCAGGGTGCTTACTGGCCGAACATTTGAAACTCATTTGAACGATGCAACGACATCACCTTAAGGTGGCATATCGATGTAAAATTAAAAGTGGTTCAATTTGCTTATAAATGTCGTTATGAAATGGTTATAGAACGGGCTGCAGCTGGTCCAAGTTTCATTATCACACCCTAAACAGAAAAGGAGAAAAAAAATAAACAACGAATTATGCAACAAATTTTCAAATAGTTTCAGGGAACACATGTGTCAACTAAAATCATTTCTATAACACTCAGATATTAAATTGAGCACATAATAAAGGATTCTAGTGATCATTTTTATCAAAAAAGTGTTTAGTTCAATAATATAATTTTTCAAAGTTACCCTACTAAAAAAATATGCAATATATGATATTTATAAATTTTTATAAAATCAACAAATAGGCTTTGGACTAAAATGTCTATTATAGTCTGTAGAAGCACAAACCCTACATATAAGGTGTAATTTGCATGTAAATTGATTAGTAAATGAAAGCTCTGAAGTAATTTGAAGGTGTAAATTACTTTCCAGAGTAAAATAAAGATCCAAGTTCGGCCACCTGTAGCTGAGCTTGACTTCCACAGATTTCGTTCATAATTGGCACCCTTGCAGATAGGCATTCATTGAGCAAGGTGTGCAAGTTTCATGCAAATCCCTTGATAACAAACGAGAAAAAAAAATTGGCAAAAAAAAAAAAAAATAATAAAATAAAAAGAAAAAAAAAATTAAATATAAATATATTGAACATACATATTACAATTATTACAAGAGTTTGTGCTTCTACAGCACATAGTAGACATTTTAGTTGACACATGTGTTCCCTGAGATTATTTGAGAATGTTGAACATCCGTTGCATAATACGTTGTGTATTTTTTTTCTCCTTTTCTGTTTAGGGTGTGATGGTGAAACTTGGACCAGTTGCAGCCCTTTCTATAACCATTTCATAAAAAATATTATAAGCAAATTGAACAATTTTAATTTATAACGATATTTTTTTATATGCCACCTTAACTTATTCGATTTATATAGGGTAGACTCGGTGTTGGTGTCATTTTCCACACGGGTAACCTGCTGTCTGAGAGAACCATGCGAGGGAGCCTTCTGACGGATACTAGCGTATTGGCAACATTTGTCTAGTTGTGGTAAACTTTGGTGGGAATCTCAATTCAAACATAAACTATATTATACACTATGTTTGCATCCCATCCTGGCCGAACATTTGAAACTCAAATGAACGATGTAATTACATCACCTTAACGTAATCGATACATATAGGGTAGACTCGGTGTTTTTTGCACATTCCTCATGGGTAATCTGCTGTTTTAGAGAACCATGGGAAGGAGCCTACAGACGAGTATTGACGAATTGTCGACATTGTTTCGTTGTTTCGAGAGAAAAGGAGCAAATGTTTCAATTTTCGTTTTTTGGCTCCAGTATTTTCCCTTAATGCAAGGTGTTTGTTCTCGGTTACGGTGCATTCGCGATCATGTGCTCACCTCACTTAGATGTGCTTATTCTGGAGAAAATCGAACCGAAAAATTTACCTTTCTCCAGAAATCGGGTGTGGTGCATCAGACGTTTTCTTTATATGTTCGAGCAGGGTGTTTATTGGGCGACCATTTGAAACTCATTTGAACGATGTAACGACATCACCTTAACGTATTAGATATATATAGGGTAGACTCGGTGTTGGTGTCATTTTCCGCACGGGTAACCTGCTGTCTGAGAGAACCATGCCAGGGAGCCTTCTGACGGATATTTTGCGTATTGGCAACATTTGTCTCGTTGTAGGAAAATTTGGTGGGAATCTGAATTCAAACATTAACTATACTATATACTATGTTTGCATCCCATCCTCAAAATAAAGAGCTTATCAATTCCATGTCGCAATATAAATGTCCTTAACACAATTCACAATGGAGTATGCTTAGACTGAGTAAAAACTTCCCTCATCCAATATTCAGTGGAGTAAAATTTGTTGAATCATTAATGCCTCATTAAATCTTATGCAGCGCAAAGCATTAAAGACTTCAAATACAAAGTTCAAAATACACTGAATACAACACCATGAAAAGTGGATGAATTGCAATCGGTAAGCTATGCACATGTAAGCTGCAAAGCTGAAGTACTGTGCTTTATTAAAAGAATTTTTTTGCGAGGGATATTCCTGTGCAGGCCCTAAGCCTCTGGTTGGCTTACTAAGTGTTCTTTATATGTTCAGAGCAGGGTGCATATTGGGCGACCATTTGAAACTCATTTGAACGATGTAACGACATCACCTTAACTTATTCGATTTATATAGGGTAGACTCGGTGTTGGTGTCATTTTCCGCACGGGTAACCTGCTGTCTGAGAGAACCATGCGAGGGAGCCTTCTGACGGATACTAGCGTATTGGCAACATTTGTCTAGTTGTGGTAAACTTTGGTGGGAATCTCAATTCAAACATAAACTATATTATACACTATGTTTGCATCCCATCCTGGCTGAACATTTGAAACTCAAATGAACGATGTAATGACATCACCTTAACGTATTCGATACATATAGGGTAGACTCGGTGTTTTTTGCACATTCCTCATGGGTAATCTGCTGTTTTAGAGAACCATGCGAAAGAGCCTACAGACGAGTATTGACGAATTGTCGACATAGTGTCTCGTTGACAGAGAAAAGGAGCAAATGTTTCCCATTATTTGTTTTTAGGCTCCAGTCTTTTCCCTCAATGCAAGGTGCTAGTTCTCGCTTCCGGTGCGGTCGCGATCATGTCCTAACCTCACTTAGATGGAGGAAATCGAGCCGAAAAATTTACCTTTGTCCAGAAATCGGATGTGGTACATCACACTTTTCGTTGTATGTTCAGAGCAGGGTGCTTACTGGCCGAACATTTGAAACTCAAATGAACGATTTAATGACATGACCTTAACGTAATCGATACATATAGGGTAGACTCGGTGTTTTTTGCACATTCCTCATGGGTAATCTGCTGTTTTAGAGAACCATGGGAAGGAGCCTACAGACGAGTATTGACGAATTGTCGACATAGTTACTCGTTGTTTCGAGAGAAAAGGAGCAAATGTTTCAATTTTCGTTTTTTGGCTCCAGTATTTTCCCTTAATGCAAGGTGTTTGTTCTCGGTTACCATGCATTCGCGATCATGTGCTCACCTCACTTAGATGTGCTTATTCTGGAGAAAATCGAGCCGAAAAATTTACCTTTCTGCAGAAATCGGGTGTGGTACATCAGACTTTTTCTTTATATGTTCAGTGCAGGGTGCTTATTGGGCAACCATTTGAAACTCATTTGAACGATGTAACGACATCACCTTAACGTATTAGATATATATAGGGTAGACTCGGAGTCGCTGTCATTTTCCGCACGGGTAACCTGCTGTCTGAGAGAACCATGCGAGGGAGCCTTCTGACGGATATTGGCGTATTGGCAACATTTGTCTCGTTGTGGGAAACTTTGGTAGGAATCTCAATTCAAACATTAACTATATTATACACTATGTTTGCATCCCATCCTCAAAATAAAGAGCTTATCAATTCCATGTTGCAATATAAATGTTAACACAATTCACAATGGAGTATGCTTAGACTGAATAAAATCTTCCCTCATCCAATGTTTAATGGAGTTAAATTTGTTGAATCATTAATGCCTCATTAAATCTTATGCAGCTCAAAGATTTAAATACTTCAAATACAAAGTTCAAAATACTCTGAATACAACACCGTGAAAAAAGGATGAATTGCAATCGGTGAGGTATGCACATGTAAGCTGCAAAGCTGAAGTACTGTGCTTTATTAAATGAATTTTTTGGGGAGGGATATTCCTGCGTGGGCCCAAAGCCTCTGGTTGGCTACTAAGTGTTCTTTATATGTTCAGAGCAGGGTGCTTATTGGGCGACCATTTGAAACTCATTTGAACGATGTAACGACATCACCTTAACGTATTCGATATATATAGTGTAGACTCGGTGTTGGTGTCATTTTCCTGCTGTCTGAGAGAACCATGCGAGGGAGCCTTCTGACGGATACTGGCGTATTGGCAACATTTATCTCGTTGTGGTAAACTTTGGTGGGAATCTCAATTCAAACATAAACTTTATTATACACTATGTTTGCATCCCATCCTGGCCGAACATTTGAAACTCAAATGAACGATGTAATGACATCACCTTAACGTATTCGATACATATAGGGTAGACTCGGTGTTTTTTGCACATTCCTCATTGGTAATCTGCTGTTTTAGAGAACCATGCGAAGGAGCCTGCAGACGAATTGTCCACATAGTGTCTCGTTGTTGCCAGAGAAAAGGAGCAAATGTTTCACATTATTTTGTATTTAGGCTCCAGTCTTTTCCCTCAATGCAAGGTGCTAGTTCTCGTTTCCGGTGCGGTCGCAATCATGTGCTCACCTCACTTAGATGTGCTTATTCTGGAGAAAATTGAGCCGAAAAATTTACCTTTCTGCAGAAATCGGGTGTGGTACATCAGACTTTTTCTTTATATGTTCAGTGCAGGGTGCTTATTGGGCAACCATTTGAAACTAATTTGAACGATGTATCGACATCACCTTAACGTATTAGATATATATAGGGTAGACTCGGTGTCGCTGTCATTTTCCGCACGGGTAACCTGCTGTCTGAGAGAACCATGCGAGGGAGCCTTCTGACGGATATTGGCGTATTGGCAACATTTGTCTAGTTGTGGTAAACTTTGGTGGGAATCTCAATTCAAACATTAACTATATTATACACTATGTTTGCATCCCATCTTCAAAATAAAGAGCTTATCAATTCCACGTCGCAATATAAATGTTCTTAACACAATTCACAATGGAGTATGCTTAGACTGAATAAAATCTTCCCTCATCCAATGTTTAATGGAGTTAAATTTGTTGAATCATTAATGCCTCATTAAATCTTATGCAGCGCAAAGATTTAAAGACTTCAAATACAAAGTTCAAAATACACTGAATACAACACCATGAAAAAAGGACGAATTGCAATCGGTGAGGTATACACATGTAAGCTGCAAAGCTGAAGTACTGTGCTTTATTAAATGATTTTTTGGGGGAGGGATATTCCTGCATGAACCCTAACCCTCTGGTTGGCTTACTAAGTGTTCTTTATATGTTCAGAGCAGGGTGCATATTGGGCGACCATTTGAAACTCATTTGAACGATGTAACGACATCACCTTAACTTATTCGGTTTATATAGGGTAGACTCGGTGTTGGTGTCATTTTCCGCACGGGTAACCTGCTGTCTGAGAGAACCATGCGAGGGAGCCTTCTGACGGATACTAGCGTATTGGCAACATTTGTCTAGTTGTGGTAAACTTTGGTGGGAATCTCAATTCAAACATAAACTATATTATACACTATGTTTGCATCCCATCCTGGCTGAACATTTGAAACTCAAATAAACGATGTAATGACATCACCTTAACGTATTCGATACATATAGGGTAGACTCGGTGTTTTTTGCACATTCCTCATGGGTAATCTGCTGTTTTAGAGAACCATGCGAAAGAGCCTACAGACGAGTATTGACGAATTGTCGACATAGTGTCTCGTTGACAGAGAAAAGGAGCAAATGTTTCCCATTATTTGTTTTTAGGCTCCAGTCTTTTCCCTCAATGCAAGGTGCTAGTTCTCGCTTCCGGTGCGGTCGCGATCATGTCCTAACCTCACTTAGATGGAGGAAATCGAGCCGAAAAATTTACCTTTGTCCAGAAATCGGATGTGGTACATCACACTTTTCGTTGTATGTTCAGAGCAGGGTGCTTACTGGCCGAACATTTGAAACTCAAATGAACGATTTAATGACATGACCTTAACGTAATCGATACATATAGGGTAGACTCGGTGTTTTTTGCACATTCCTCATGGGTAATCTGCTGTTTTAGAGAACCATGGGAAGGAGCCTACAGACGAGTATTGACGAATTGTCGACATAGTTACTCGTTGTTTCGAGAGAAAAGGAGCAAATGTTTCAATTTTCGTTTTTTGGCTCCAGTATTTTCCCTTAATGCAAGGTGTTTGTTCTCGGTTACCATGCATTCGCGATCATGTGCTCACCTCACTTAGATGTGCTTATTCTGGAGAAAATCGAGCCGAAAAATTTACCTTTCTGCAGAAATCGGGTGTGGTACATCAGACTTTTTCTTTATATGTTCAGTGCAGGGTGCTTATTCGGCAACCATTTGAAACTCATTTGAACGATGTAACGACATCACCTTAACGTATTAGATATATATAGGGTAGACTCGGAGTCGCTGTCATTTTCCGCACGGGTAACCTGCTGTCTGAGAGAACCATGCGAGGGAGCCTTCTGACGGATATTGGCGTATTGGCAACATTTGTCTCGTTGTGGGAAACTTTGGTAGGAATCTCAATTCAAACATTAACTATATTATACACTATGTTTGCATCCCATCCTCAAAATAAAGAGCTTATCAATTCCATGTCGCAATATAAATGTTAACACAATTCACAATGGAGTATGCTTAGACTGAATAAAATCTTCCCTCATCCAATGTTTAATGGAGTTAAATTTGTTGAATCATTAATGCCTCATTAAATCTTATGCAGCGCAAAGATTTAAATACTTCAAATACAAAGTTCAAAATACTCTGAATACAACACCGTGAAAAAAGGATGAATTGCAATCGGTGAGGTATGCACATGTAAGCTGCAAAGCTGAAGTACTGTGCTTTATTAAATGAATTTTTGGGGAGGGATATTCCTGCGTGGGCCCAAAGCCTCTGGTTGGCTACTAAGTGTTCTTTATATGTTCAGAGCAGGGTGCTTATTGGGCGACCATTTGAAACTCATTTGAACGATGTAACGACATCACCTTAACGTATTCGATATATATAGTGTAGACTCGGTGTTGGTGTCATTTTCCTGCTGTCTGAGAGAACCATGCGAGGGAGCCTTCTGACGGATACTGGCGTATTGGCAACATTTATCTCGTTGTGGTAAACTTTGGTGGGAATCTCAATTCAAACATAAACTTTATTATACACTATTTTTGCATCCCATCCTGGCCGAACATTTGAAACTCAAATGAACGATGTAATGACATCACCTTAACGTATTCGATACATATAGGGTAGACTCGGTGTTTTTTGCACATTCCTCATTGGTAATCTGCTGTTTTAGAGAACCATGCGAAGGAGCCTGCAGACGAATTGTCCACATAGTGTCTCGTTGTTGCCAGAGAAAAGGAGCAAATGTTTCACATTATTTTGTATTTAGGCTCCAGTCTTTTCCCTCAATGCAAGGTGCTAGTTCTCGTTTCCGGTGCGGTCGCAATCATGTGCTCACCTCACTTAGATGTGCTTATTCTGGAGAAAATTGAGCCGAAAAATTTACCTTTCTGCAGAAATCGGGTGTGGTACATCAGACTTTTTCTTTTAATGTTCAGAGCAGGGTGCTTATTGGGCGACCATTTGAAACTAATTTGAACGATGTATCGACATCACCTTAACGTATTAGATATATATAGGGTAGACTCGGTGTCGCTGTCATTTTCCGCACGGGTAACCTGCTGTCTGAGAGAACCATGCGAGGGAGCCTTCTGACGGATATTGGCGTATTGGCAACATTTGTCTAGTTGTGGTAAACTTTGGTGGGAATCTCAATTCAAACATTAACTATATTATACACTATGTTTGCATCCCATCTTCAAAATAAAGAGCTTATCAATTCCACGTCGCAATATAAATGTTCTTAACACAATTCACAATGGAGTATGCTTAGACTGAATAAAATCTTCCCTCATCCAATGTTTAATGGAGTTAAATTTGTTGAATCATTAATGCCTCATTAAATCTTATGCAGCGCAAAGATTTAAAGACTTCAAATACAAAGTTCAAAATACACTGAATACAACACCATGAAAAAAGGACGAATTGCAATCGGTGAGGTATACACATGTAAGCTGCAAAGCTGAAGTACTGTGCTTTATTAAATGATTTTTTTGGGGAGGGATATTCCTGCATGAACCCTAACCCTCTGGTTGGCTTACTAAGTGTTCTTTATATGTTCAGAGCAGGGTGCATATTGGGCGACCATTTGAAACTCATTTGAACGATGTAACGACATCACCTTAACTTATTCGATTTATATAGGGTAGACTCGGTGTTGGTGTCATTTTCCGCACGGGTAACCTGCTGTCTGAGAGAACCATGCGAGGGAGCCTTCTGACGGATACTAGCGTATTGGCAACATTTGTCTAGTTGTGGTAAACTTTGGTGGGAATCTCAATTCAAACATAAACTATATTATACACTATGTTTGCATCCCATCCTGGCTGAACATTTGAAACTCAAATGAACGATGTAATGACATCACCTTAACGTATTCGATACATATAGGGTAGACTCGGTGTTTTTTGCACATTCCTCATGGGTAATCTGCTGTTTTAGAGAACCATGCGAAAGAGCCTACAGACGAGTATT
Source organism: Procambarus clarkii (assembly GCF_040958095.1). Lineage (NCBI taxonomy): Eukaryota > Metazoa > Arthropoda > Malacostraca > Decapoda > Cambaridae > Procambarus > Procambarus clarkii. The sequence continues at coordinate 604,306 of NW_027189182.1, read as the reverse complement.
GACGAATTGTCGACATAGTGTCTCGTTGACAGAGAAAAGGAGCAAATGTTTCCCATTATTTGTTTTTAGGCTCCAGTCTTTTCCCTCAATGCAAGGTGCTAGTTCTCGCTTCCGGTGCGGTCGCGATCATGTCCTAACCTCACTTAGATGGAGGAAATCAAGCCGAAAAATTTACCTTTGTCCAGAAATCGGATGTGGTACATCACACTTTTCGTTGTATGTTCAGAGCAGGGTGCTTACTGGCCGAACATTTGAAACTCAAATGAACGATTTAATGACATGACCTTAACGTAATCGATACATATAGGGTAGACTCGGTGTTTTTTGCACATTCCTCATGGGTAATCTGCTGTTTTAGAGAACCATGGGAAGGAGCCTACAGACGAGTATTGACGAATTGTCGACATAGTTACTCGTTGTTTCGAGAGAAAAGGAGCAAATGTTTCAATTTTCGTTTTTTGGCTCCAGTATTTTCCCTTAATGCAAGGTGTTTGTTCTCGGTTACCATGCATTCGCGATCATGTGCTCACCTCACTTAGATGTGCTTATTCTGGAGAAAATCGAGCCGAAAAATTTACCTTTCTGCAGAAATCGGGTGTGGTACATCAGACTTTTTCTTTATATGTTCTGTGCAGGGTGCTTATTGGGCAACCATTTGAAACTAATTTGAACGATGTATCGACATCACCTTAACGTATTAGATATATATAGGGTAGACTCGGTGTCGCTGTCATTTTCCGCACGGGTAACCTGCTGTCTGAGAGAACCATGCGAGGGAGCCTTCTGACGGATATTGGCGTATTGGCAACATTTGTCTAGTTGTGGTAAACTTTGGTGGGAATCTCAATTCAAACATTAACTATATTATACACTATGTTTGCATCCCATCTTCAAAATAAAGAGCTTATCAATTCCACGTCGCAATATAAATGTTCTTAACACAATTCACAATGGAGTATGCTTAGACTGAATAAAATCTTCCCTCATCCAATGTTTAATGGAGTTAAATTTGTTGAATCATTAATGCCTCATTAAATCTTATGCAGCGCAAAGATTTAAAGACTTCAAATACAAAGTTCAAAATACACTGAATACAACACCATGAAAAAAGGACGAATTGCAATCGGTGAGGTATACACATGTAAGCTGCAAAGCTGAAGTACTGTGCTTTATTAAATGATTTTTTGGGGGAGGGATATTCCTGCATGAACCCTAACCCTCTGGTTGGCTTACTAAGTGTTCTTTATATGTTCAGAGCAGGGTGCATATTGGGCGACCATTTGAAACTCATTTGAACGATGTAACGACATCACCTTAACTTATTCGATTTATATAGGGTAGACTCGGTGTTGGTGTCATTTTCTGCACGGGTAACCTGCTGTCTGAGAGAACCATGCGAGGGAGCCTTCTGACGGATACTAGCGTATTGGCAACATTTGTCTAGTTGTGGTAAACTTTGGTGGGAATCTCAATTCAAACATAAACTATATTATACACTATGTTTGCATCCCATCCTGGCTGAACATTTGAAACTCAAATGAACGATGTAATGACATCACCTTAACGTATTCGATACATATAGGGTAGACTCGGTGTTTTTTGCACATTCCTCATGGGTAATCTGCTGTTTTAGAGAACCATGCGAAAGAGCCTACAGACGAGTATTGACGAATTGTCGACATAGTGTCTCGTTGACAGAGAAAAGGAGCAAATGTTTCCCATTATTTGTTTTTAGGCTCCAGTCTTTTCCCTCAATGCAAGGTGCTAGTTCTCGCTTCCGGTGCGGTCGCGATCATGTCCTAACCTCACTTAGATGGAGGAAATCGAGCCGAAAAATTTACCTTTGTCCAGAAATCGGATGTGGTACATCACACTTTTCGTTGTATGTTCAGAGCAGGGTGCTTACTGGCCGAACATTTGAAACTCAAATAAACGATTTAATGACATGACCTTAACGTAATCGATACATATAGGGTAGACTCGGTGTTTTTTGCACATTCCTCATGGGTAATCTGCTGTTTTAGAGAACCATGGGAAGGAGCCTACAGACGAGTATTGACGAATTGTCGACATAGTTACTCGTTGTTTCGAGAGAAAAGGAGCAAATGTTTCAATTTTCGTTTTTTGGCTCCAGTATTTTCCCTTAATGCAAGGTGTTTGTTCTTGGTTACCATGCATTCGCGATCATGTGCTCACCTCACTTAGATGTGCTTATTCTGGAGAAAATCGAGCCGAAAAATTTACCTTTCTGCAGAAATCGGGTGTGGTACATCAGACTTTTTCTTTATATGTTCAGTGCAGGGTGCTTATTGGGCAACCATTTGAAACTCATTTGAACGATGTAACGACATCACCTTAACGTATTAGATATATATAGGGTAGACTCGGAGTCGCTGTCATTTTCCGCACGGGTAACCTGCTGTCTGAGAGAACCATGCGAGGGAGCCTTCTGACGGATATTGGCGTATTGGCAACATTTGTCTCGTTGTGGGAAACTTTGGTAGGAATCTCAATTCAAACATTAACTATATTATACACTATGTTTGCATCCCATCCTCAAAATAAAGAGCTTATCAATTCCATGTCGCAATATAAATGTTAACACAATTCACAATGGAGTATGCTTAGACAGAATAAAATCTTCCCTCATCCAATGTTTAATGGAGTTAAATTTGTTGAATCATTAATGCCTCATTAAATCTTATGCAGCGCAAAGATTTAAATACTTCAAATACAAAGTTCAAAATACTCTGAATACAACACCGTGAAAAAAGGATGAATTGCAATCGGTGAGGTATGCACATGTAAGCTGCAAAGCTGAAGTACTGTGCTTTATTAAATGAATTTTTTGGGGAGGGATATTCCTGCGTGGGCCCAAAGCCTCTGGTTGGCTACTAAGTGTTCTTTATATGTTCAGAGCAGGGTGCTTATTGGGCGACCATTTGAAACTCATTTGAACGATGTAACGACATCACCTTAACGTATTCGATATATATAGTGTAGACTCGGTGTTGGTGTCATTTTCCTGCTGTCTGAGAGAACCATGCGAGGGAGCCTTCTGACGGATACTGGCGTATTGGCAACATTTATCTCGTTGTGGTAAACTTTGGTGGGAATCTCAATTCAAACATAAACTTTATTATACACTATGTTTGCATCCCATCCTGGCCGAACATTTGAAACTCAAATGAACGATGTAATGACATCACCTTAACGTATTCGATACATATAGGGTAGACTCGGTGTTTTTTGCACATTCCTCATTGGTAATCTGCTGTTTTAGAGAACCATGCGAAGGAGCCTGCAGACGAATTGTCCACATAGTGTCTCGTTGTTGCCAGAGAAAAGGAGCAAATGTTTCACATTATTTTGTATTTAGGCTCCAGTCTTTTCCCTCAATGCATGGTGCTAGTTCTCGTTTCCGGTGCGGTCGCAATCATGTGCTCACCTCACTTAGATGTGCTTATTCTGGAGAAAATTGAGCCGAAAAATTTACCTTTCTGCAGAAATCGGGTGTGGTACATCAGACTTTTTCTTTTAATGTTCAGAGCAGGGTGCTTATTGGGCGACCATTTGAAACTAATTTGAACTATGTATCGACATCACCTTAACGTATTAGATATATATAGGGTAGACTCGGTGTCGCTGTCATTTTCCGCACGGGTAACCTGCTGTCTGAGAGAACCATGCGAGGGAGCCTTCTGACGGATATTGGCGTATTGGCAACATTTGTCTAGTTGTGGTAAACTTTGGTGGGAATCTCAATTCAAACATTAACTATATTATACACTATGTTTGCATTCCATCTTCAAAATAAAGAGCTTATCAATTCCACGTCGCAATATAAATGTTCTTAACACAATTCACAATGGAGTATGCTTAGACTGAATAAAATCTTCCCTCATCCAATGTTTAATGGAGTTAAATTTGTTGAATCATTAATGCCTCATTAAATCTTATGCAGCGCAAAGATTTAAAGACTTCAAATACAAAGTTCAAAATACACTGAATACAACACCATGAAAAAAGGACGAATTGCAATCGGTGAGGTATACACATGTAAGCTGCAAAGCTGAAGTACTGTGCTTTATTAAATGATTTTTTTGGGGAGGGATATTCCTGCATGAACCCTAACCCTCTGGTTGGCTTACTAAGTGTTCTTTATATGTTCAGAGCAGGGTGCATATTGGGCGACCATTTGAAACTCATTTGAACGATGTAACGACATCACCTTAACTTATTCGATTTATATAGGGTAGACTCGGTGTTGGTGTCATTTTCCGCACGGGTAACCTGCTGTCTGAGAGAACCATGCGAGGGAGCCTTCTGACGGATACTAGCGTATTGGCAACATTTGTCTAGTTGTGGTAAACTTTGGTGGGAATCTCAATTCAAACATAAACTATATTATACACTATGTTTGCATCCCATCCTGGCTGAACATTTGAAACTCAAATGAACGATGTAATGACATCACCTTAACGTATTCGATACATATAGGGTAGACTCGGTGTTTTTTGCACATTCCTCATGGGTAATCTGCTGTTTTAGAGAACCATGCGAAAGAGCCTACAGACGAGTATTGACGAATTGTCGACATAGTGTCTCGTTGACAGAGAAAAGGAGCAAATGTTTCCCATTATTTGTTTTTAGGCTCCAGTCTTTTCCCTCAATGCAAGGTGCTAGTTCTCGCTTCCGGTGCGGTCGCGATCATGTCCTAACCTCACTTAGATGGAGGAAATCAAGCCGAAAAATTTGCCTTTGTCCAGAAATCGGATGTGGTACATCACACTTTTCGTTGTATGTTCAGAGCAGGGTGCTTACTGGCCGAACATTTGAAACTCAAATGAACGATTTAATGACATGACCTTAACGTAATCGATACATATAGGGTAGACTCAGTGTTTTTTGCACATTCCTCATGGGTAATCTGCTGTTTTAGAGAACCATGGGAAGGAGCCTACAGACGAGTATTGACGAATTGTCGACATAGTTACTCGTTGTTTCGAGAGAAAAGGAGCAAATGTTTCAATTTTCGTTTTTTGGCTCCAGTATTTTCCCTTAATGCAAGGTGTTTGTTCTCGGTTACCATGCATTCGCGATCATGTGCTCACCTCACTTAGATGTGCTAATTCTGGAGAAAATCGAGCCGAAAAATTTACCTTTCTGCAGAAATCGGGTGTGGTTCATCAGACTTTTTCTTTATATGTTCAGTGCAGGGTGCTTATTGGGCAACCATTTGAAACTAATTTGAACGATGTATCGACATCACCTTAACGTATCAGATATATATAGGGTAGACTCGGTGTCGCTGTCATTTTCCGCACGGGTAACCTGCTGTCTGAGAGAACCATGCGAGGGAGCCTTCTGACGGATATTGGCGTATTGGCAACATTTGTCTAGTTGTGGTAAACTTTGGTGGGAATCTCAATTCAAACATTAACTATATTATACACTATGTTTGCATCCCATCTTCAAAATAAAGAGCTTATCAATTCCACGTCGCAATATAAATGTTCTTAACACAATTCACAATGGAGTATGCTTAGACTGAATAAAATCTTCCCTCATCCAATGTTTAATGGAGTTAAATTTGTTGAATCATTAATGCCTCATTAAATCTTATGCAGCGCAAAGATTTAAAGACTTCAAATACAAAGTTCAAAATACACTGAATACAACACCATGAAAAAAGGACGAATTGCAATCGGTGAGGTATACACATGTAAGCTGCAAAGCTGAAGTACTGTGCTTTATTTAATGATTTTTTTGGGGAGGGATATTCCTGCATGAACCCTAACCCTCTGGTTGGCTTACTAAGTGTTCTTTATATGTTCAGAGCAGGGTGCATATTGGGCGACCATTTGAAACTCATTTGAACGATGTAACGACATCACCTTAACTTATTCGATTTATATAGGGTAGACTCGGTGTTGGTGTCATTTTCCGCACGGGTAACCTGCTGTCTGAGAGAACCATGCGAGGGAGCCTTCTGACGGATACTAGCGTATTGGCAACATTTGTCTAGTTTTGGTAAACTTTGGTGGGAATCTCAATTCAAACATAAACTATATTATACACTATGTTTGCATCCCATCCTGGCTGAACATTTGAAACTCAAATGAACGATGTAATGACATCACCTTAACGTATTCGATACATATAGGGTAGACTCGGTGTTTTTTGCACATTCCTCATGGGTAATCTGCTGTTTTAGAGAACCATGCGAAAGAGCCTACAGACGAGTATTGACGAATTGTCGACATAGTGTCTCGTTGACAGAGAAAAGGAGCAAATGTTTCCCATTATTTGTTTTTAGGCTCCAGTCTTTTCCCTCAATGCAAGGTGCTAGTTCTCGCTTCCGGTGCGGTCGCGATCATGTCCTAACCTCACTTAGATGGAGGAAATCAAGCCGAAAAATTTACCTTTGTCCAGAAATCGGATGTGGTACATCACACTTTTCGTTGTATGTTCAGAGCAGGGTGCTTACTGGCCGAACATTTGAAACTCAAATGAACGATTTAATGACATGACCTTAACGTAATCGATACATATAGGGTAGACTCAGTGTTTTTTGCACATTCCTCATGGGTAATCTGCTGTTTTAGAGAACCATGGGAAGGAGCCTACAGACGAGTATTGACGAATTGTCGACATAGTTACTCGTTGTTTCGAGAGAAAAGGAGCAAATGTTTCAATTTTCGTTTTTTGGCTCCAGTATTTTCCCTTAATGCAAGGTGTTTGTTCTCGGTTACCATGCATTCGCGATCATGTGCTCACCTCACTTAGATGTGCTAATTCTGGAGAAAATCGAGCCGAAAAATTTACCTTTCTGCAGAAATCGGGTGTGGTACATCAGACTTTTTCTTTATATGTTCAGTGCAGGGTGCTTATTGGGCAACCATTTGAAACTAATTTGAACGATGTATCGACATCACCTTAACGTATTAGATATATATAGGGTAGACTCGGTGTCGCTGTCATTTTCCGCACGGGTAACCTGCTGTCTGAGAGAACCATGCGAGGGAGCCTTCTGATGGATATTGGCGTATTGGCAACATTTGTCTCGTTGTGGGAAACTTTGGTGGGAATCTCAATTCAAACATTAACTATATTATACACTATGTTTGCATCCCATCTTCAAAATAAAGAGCTTATCAATTCCACGTCGCAATATAAATGTTCTTAACACAATTCACAATGGAGTATGCTTAGACTGAATAAAATCTTCCCTCATCCAATGTTTAATGGAGTTAAATTTGTTGAATCATTAATGCCTCATTAAATCTTATGCAGCGCAAAGATTTAAAGACTTCAAATACAAAGTTCAAAATACACTGAATACAACACCATGAAAAAAGGACGAATTGCAATCGGTGAGGTATACACATGTAAGCTGCAAAGCTGAAGTACTGTGCTTTATTAAATGATTTTTTTGGGGAGGGATATTCCTGCATGAACCCTAACCCTCTGGTTGGCTTACTAAGTGTTCTTTATATGTTCAGAGCAGGGTGCATATTGGGCGACCATTTGAAACTCATTTGAACGATGTAACGACATCACCTTAACTTATTCGATTTATATAGGGTAGACTTGGTGTTGGTGTCATTTTCCGCACGGGTAACCTGCTGTCTGAGAGAACCATGCGAGGGAGCCTTCTGACGGATACTAGCGTATTGGCAACATTTGTCTAGTTGTGGTAAACTTTGGTGGGAATCTCAATTCAAACATAAACTATATTATACACTATTTTTGCATCCCATCCTGGCTGAACATTTGAAACTCAAATGAACGATGTAATGACATCACCTTAACGTATTCGATACATATAGGGTAGACTCGGTGTTTTTTGCACATTCCTCATGGGTAATCTGCTGTTTTAGAGAACCATGCGAAAGAGCCTACAGACGAGTATTGACGAATTGTCGACATAGTGTCTCGTTGACAGAGAAAAGGAGCAAATGTTTCCCATTATTTGTTTTTAGGCTCCAGTCTTTTCCCTCAATGCAAGGTGCTAGTTCTCGCTTCCGGTGCGGTCGCGATCATGTTCTAACCTCACTTAGATGGAGGAAATCGAGCCGAAAAATTTACCTTTCTGCAGAAATCGGGTGTGGTACATCAGACTTTTTCTTTATATGTTCAGTGCAGGGTGCTTATTGGGCAACCATTTGAAACTCATTTGAACGATGTAACGACATCACCTTAACGTATTAGATATATATAGGGTAGACTCGGAGTCGCTGTCATTTTCCGCACGGGTAACCTGCTGTCTGAGAGAACCATGCGAGGGAGCCTTCTGACGGATATTGGCGTATTGGCAACATTTGTCTCGTTGTGGGAAACTTTGGTAGGAATCTCAATTCAAACATTAACTATATTATACACTATGTTTGCATCCCATCCTCAAAATAAAGAGCTTATCAATTCCATGTCGCAATATAAATGTTAACACAATTCACAATGGAGTATGCTTAGACTGAATAAAATCTTGCCTCATCCAATGTTTAATGGAGTTAAATTTGTTGAATCATTAATGCCTCATTAAATCTTATGCAGCGCAAAGATTTAAATACTTCAAATACAAAGTTCAAAATACTCTGAATACAACACCGTGAAAAAAGGATGAATTGCAATCGGTGAGGTATGCACATGTAAGCTGCAAAGCTGAAGTACTGTGCTTTATTAAATGAATTTTTTGGGGAGGGATATTCCTGCGTGGGCCCAAAGCCTCTGGTTGGCTACTAAGTGTTCTTTATATGTTCAGAGCAGGGTGCTTATTGGGCGACCATTTGAAACTCATTTGAACGATGTAACGACATCACCTTAACGTATTCGATATATATAGTGTAGACTCGGTGTTGGTGTCATTTTCCTGCTGTCTGAGAGAACCATGCGAGGGAGCCTTCTGACGGATACTGGCGTATTGGCAACATTTATCTCGTTGTGGTAAACTTTGGTGGGAATCTCAATTCAAACATAAACTTTATTATACACTATTTTTGCATCCCATCCTGGCCGAACATTTGAAACTCAAATGAACGATGTAATGACATCACCTTAACGTATTCGATACATATAGGGTAGACTCTGTGTTTTTTGCACATTCCTCATTGGTAATCTGCTGTTTTAGAGAACCATGCGAAGGAGCCTGCAGACGAATTGTCCACATAGTGTCTCGTTGTTGCCAGAGAAAAGGAGCAAATGTTTCACATTATTTTGTATTTAGGCTCCAGTCTTTTCCCTCAATGCAAGGTGCTAGTTCTCGTTTCCGGTGCGGTCGCAATCATGTGCTCACCTCACTTAGATGTGCTTATTCTGGAGAAAATTGAGCCGAAAAATTTACCTTTCTGCAGAAATCGGGTGTGGTACATCAGACTTTTTCTTTTAATGTTCAGAGCAGGGTGCTTATTGGGCGACCATTTGAAACTAATTTGAACGATGTATCGACATCACCTTAACGTATTAGATATATATAGGGTAGACTCGGTGTCGCTGTCATTTTCCGCACGGGTAACCTGCTGTCTGAGAGAACCATGCGAGGGAGCCTTCTGACGGATATTGGCGTATTGGCAACATTTGTCTAGTTGTGGTAAACTTTGGTGGGAATCTCAATTCAAACATTAACTATATTATACACTATGTTTGCATCCCATCTTCAAAATAAAGAGCTTATCAATTCCACGTCGCAATATAAATGTTCTTAACACAATTCACAATGGAGTATGCTTAGACTGAATAAAATCTTCCCTCATCCAATGTTTAATGGAGTTAAATTTGTTGAATCATTAATGCCTCAATAAATCTTATGCAGCGCAAAGATATAAATACTTCAAATACAAAGTTCAAAATACTCTGAATACAACACCATGAAAAAAGGATGAATTGCAATCGGTGAGGTATACACATGTAAGCTGCAAAGCTGAAGTACTGTGCTTTATTAAATGAATTTTTTTGGGAGGGATATTCCTGCGTGGGCCCTAAGCCTCTGGTTGGCTTACTAAGTGTTCTTTATATGTTCAGAGCAGGGTGCATATTGGGCGACCATTTGAAACTCATTTGAACGATGTAACGACATCACCTTAACTTATTCGATTTATATAGGGTAGACTCGGTGTTGGTGTCATTTTCCGCACGGGTAACCTGCTATCTGAGAGAACCATGCGAGGGAGCCTTCTGACGGATACTAGCGTATTGGCAACATTTGTCTAGTTGTGGTAAACTTTGGTGGGAATCTCAATTCAAACATAAACTATATTATACACTATGTTTGCATCCCATCCTGGCTGAACATTTGAAACTCAAATGAACGATGTAATGACATCACCTTAACGTATTCGATACATATAGGGTAGACTCGGTGTTTTTTGCACATTCCTCATGGGTAATCTGCTGTTTTAGAGAACCATGCGAAAGAGCCTACAGACGAGTATTGACGAATTGTCGACATAGTGTCTCGTTGACAGAGAAAAGGAGCAAATGTTTCCCATTATTTGTTTTTAGGCTCCAGTCTTTTCCCTCAATGCAAGGTGCTAGTTCTCGCTTCCGGTGCGGTCGCGATCATGTCCTAACCTCACTTAGATGGAGGAAATCGAGCCGAAAAATTTACCTTTGTCCAGAAATCGGATGTGGTACATCACACTTTTCGTTGTATGTTCAGAGCAGGGTGCTTACTGGCCGAACATTTGAAACTCAAATGAACGATTTAATGACATGACCTTAACGTAATCGATACATATAGGGTAGACTTGGTGTTTTTTGCACATTCCTCATGGGTAATCTGCTGTTTTAGAGAACCATGGGAAGGAGCCTACAGACGAGTATTGACGAATTGTCGACATAGTTACTCGTTGTTTCGAGAGAAAAGGAGCAAATGTTTCAATTTTCGTTTTTTGGCTCCAGTATTTTCCCTTAATGCAAAGTGTTTGTTCTCGGTTACCGTGCATTCGCGATCATGTGCTCACCTCACTTAGATGTGTTTATTCTGGAGAAAATCGAGCCGAAAAATTTACCTTTCTCCAGAAATCGGGTTTGGTGCATCAGACGTTTTCTTTATATGTTCAGAGCAGGGTGCTTATTGGGCGACCATTTGAAACTCATTTGAACGATGTAACGACATCACCTTAACGTATTCGATATATATAGGGTAGACTCGGTGTTGGTGTCATTTTCCGCACGGGTAACCTGCTGTCTGAGAGAACCATGCCCGGAGCATTCTGACGGATATTGGCGTATTAGCAACATTTGTCTCGTTGTGGGAAACTTTGGTGGGAATCTCAATTCAAACATTAACTATATTATACACTATGTTTGCATCCCATCCTCAAAATAAAGAGCTTATCAATTCCATGTCGCAATATAAATGTTCTTAACACAATTCACAATGGAGTCTGCTTAGACTGAGTAAAAACTTCCCTCATCCAATGTTTAATGGAGTAAAATTTGTTGAATCATTAATGCCTTATTAAATCTTATGCAGCGCAAAGATTTAAAGACTTCAAATACAAAGTTCAAAATACACTGAATACAACACCATTAAAAGTGGAAGAATTGCAATCGGTGAGGTATGCACATGTAAGCTGCAAAGCTGAAGTACTGTGCTTTATTAAAAGAATTTTTTTAGGAGGGATATTCCTGCGTGGGCCCTAAGCCTCTGGTTGGCTTACTAAGTGTTCTTTATATGTTCAGAGCAGGGTGCTTATTGGGCGACCATTTGAAACTCATTTGAACGATGTAACGACATCACCTTAACGTATTCGATATATATAGCGTAGACTTGGTGTTGGTGTCATTTTCCTGCTGTCTGAGAGAACCATGCGAGGGAGCCTTCTGACGGATACTAGCGTATTGGCAACATTTGTCTCGTTGTGGTAAACTTTGGTGGGAATCTCAATTCAAACATAAACTATATTATACACTATTTTTGCATCCCATCCTGGCCGAACATTTGAAACTCAAATGAACGATGTAATGACATCACCTTAACGTATTCGATACATATAGGCTAGGCTCGGTGTTTTTTGCACATTCCTCATTGGTAATCTGCTGTTTTAGAGAACCATGCGAAGGAGCCTACAGACGAATTGTCGACATAGTGTCTCGTTGTTGCCAGAGAAAAGGAGCAAATGTTTCACATTATTTTGTTTTTAGGCTCCAGTTTTTTCCCTCAATGCAAGGTGCTTGTTCTCGTTTCCGGTGCGGTCGCGATCATGTGCTCACCTCACTTAGATGTGCTTATTCTGGAGGAAATCGAGCCGAAAAATTTCCCTTTCCCTAGAAATCGGATGTGGTACATCACACTTTTTCGTTGTATGTTCAGAGCAGGGTGCTTACTGGCCGAACATTTGAAACTCAAATGAACGATTTAATAACATGACCTTAACGTAATCGATTCATATAGGGTAGAAGCGGTGTTTTTTGCACATTCCTCGTGGGTAATCTGCTGTTTTAGAGAACAATGCGAAGGAGCCAACAGACGAGTTTTGACGAATTGTCGACATAGTGTCTCGTTGTTTCGAGAGAAAAAAGGAGCAAATGTTTCAATTTTCGTTTTTTGGCTCTAGTATTTTCCCTTAATGCAAGGTGTTTGTTCTCGGTTACGGTGCATTCGCGATCATGTGCTCACCTCACTTAGATGTGCTTATTCTGGAGAAAATCGAGCCGAAAAATTTACCTTTCTGCAGAAATCGGGTGTGGTACATCAGACTTTTTCTTTATATGTTCTGTGCAGGGTGCTTATTGGGCAACCATTTGAAACTAATTTGAACGATGTAACGACATCACCTTAACGTATTAGATATATATAGGGTAGACTCGGTGTTGGTGTCATTTTCCGCACGGGTAACCTGCTGTCTGAGAGAACCATGCCAGGGAGCCTTCTGACGGATATTGGCCTATTGGCAACATTTGTCTCGTCGTAGGAAAATTTGGTGGGAATCTGAATTCAAACATTAACTATACTATATACTATGTTTGCATCCCATCCTCAAAATAAAGAGCTTATCAATTCCATGTCGCAATATAAATGTTCTTAACACAATTCACAATGGAGTATGCTTAGACTGAGTAAAAACTTCCCTCATCCAATGTTTAATGGAGTAAAATTTGTTGAATCATTAATGCCTCATTAAATCTTATGCAGCGCAAAGCATTAAAGACTTCAAATACAAAGTTCAAAATACACTGAATACAACACCATGAAAAGTGGATGAATTGCAGTCGGTGAGGTATGCACATGTAAGCTGCAAAGCTGAAGTACTGTGCTTTATTAAAAGAATTTTTTTGCGAGGGATATTCCTGTGCAGGCCCTAAGCCTCTGGTTGGCTTACTAAGTGTTCTTTATATGTTCAGAGCAGGGTGCATATTGGGCGACCATTTGAAACTCACTTGAACGATGTAACGACATCACCTTAACGTATTAGATATATATAGGGTAGACTCGGTGTTGGTGTCATTTTCCGCACGGGTAACCTGCTGTCTGAGAGAACCATGCCAGGGAGCCTTCTGACGGATATTGGCGTATTGGCAACATTTGTCTCGTCGTAGGAAAATTTGGTGGGAATCTGAATTCAAACATTAACTATACTATATACTATGTTTGCATCCCATCCTCAAAATAAAGAGCTTATCAATTCCATGTCGCAATATAAATGTTCTTAACACAATTCACAATGGAGTATGCTTAGACTGAGTAAAAACTTCCCTCATCCAATGTTCAGTGGAGTAAAATTTGTTGAATCATTAATGCCTCATTAAATCTTATGCAGCGCAAAGCATTAAAGACTTCAAATACAAAGTTCAAAATACACTGAATACAACACCATGAAAAGTGGATGAATTGCAATCGGTGAGGTATGCACATGTAAGCTGCAAAGCTGAAGTACTGTGCTTTATTAAAAGAATTTTATTGCTAGGGATATTCCTGTGCAGGCCCTAAGTCTCTGGTTGGCTTACTAAGTGTTCTTTATATGTTCAGAGCAGGGTGCATATTGGGCGACCATTTGAAACTCATTTGAACGATGTAACGACATCACCTTAACGTATTAGATATATATAGGGTAGACTCGGTGTCGTTGTCATTTCCTCACGGGTAACCTGCTGTCTGAGAGAACCATGCGAGGGAGCCTTCTGACGGACCATTTGAAACTAATTTGAACGATGTAACGACATCACCTTAACGTATTAGATATATATAGGGTAGACTCGTTGTCGCTGTCTATTTCCGCACGGGTATCCTGCTGTCTGAGAGAACCATGCGAGGGAGCCTTCTGACTTACCATTTGAAACTAATTTGAACGATGTAACGACATCACCTTAACGTATTAGATATATATAGGGTAGACTCGGTGTCGCTGTCATTTTCCGCACGGGTAACCTGCTGTCTGAGAGAACCATGCGAGGGAGCCTTCTGACGGACCATTTGAAACTAATTTGAACGATGTAACGACATCACCTTAACGTATTAGATATATATAGGGTAGACTCTGTGTCGCTGTCATTTTCCGCACGGGTAACCTGCTGTCTGAGAGAACCATGCGAGGGAGCCTTCTGACGGATATTGGCGTATTGGCAACATTTGTCTCGTTGTGGGAAACTTTGGTGGGAATCTCAATTCAAACATTAACTATATTATACACTATGTTTGCATCCCATCCTCAAAATAAAGAGCTTATCAACTCCATGTCGCAATATAAATGTTCTTAACACAATTCACAATGGAGTATGCTTAGACTGAATAAAATCTTCCCTCATCCAATGTTTAATGGAGTTAAATTTGTTGAATCATTAATGCCTCAATAAATCTTATGCAGCGCAAAGATATAAATACTTCAAATACAAAGTTCAAAATACTCTGAATACAACACCATGAAAAAAGGATGAATTGCAATCGGTGAGGTATACACATGTAAGCTGCAAAGCTGAAGTACTGTGCTTTATTAAATGAATTTTTTTGGGAGGGATATTCCTGCGTGGGCCCAAAGCCTCTGGTTGGCTACTAAGTGTTCTTTATATGTTCAGAGCAGGGTGCTTATTGGGCGACCATTTGAAACTCATTTGAACGATGTAACGACATCACCTTAACGTATTAGATATATATAGGGTAGACTCGGTGTTGGTGTCATTTTCCGCACGGGTAACCTGCTGTCTGAGAGAACCATGCCAGGGAGCCTTCTGACGGATATTGGCGTATTGGCAACATTTGTCTTGTCGTAGGAAAATTTGGTGGGAATCTGAATTCAAACATTAACTATACTATATACTATGTTTGCATCCCATCCTCAAATTAAAGAGCTTATCAATTCCATGTCGCATTATAAATGTTCTTAACACAATTCACAATGGAGTATGCTTAGACTGAGTAAAAACTTCCCTCATCCAATGTTCAGTGGAGTAAAATTTGTTGAATCATTAATGCCTCATTAAATCTTATGCAGCGCAAAGCATTAAAGACTTCAAATACAAAGTTCAAAATACACTGAATACAACACCATGAAAAGTGGATGAATTGCAATCGGTGAGGTATGCACATGTAAGCTGCAAAGCTGAAGTACTGTGCTTTATTAAAAGAATTTTATTGCTAGGGATATTCCTGTGCAGGCCCTAAGCCTCTGGTTGGCTTACTAAGTGTTCTTTATATGTTCAGAGCAGGGTGCATATTGGGCGACCATTTGAAACTCACTTGAACGATGTAACGACATCACCTTAACGTATTAGATATATATAGGGTAGACTCGGTGTTGGTGTCATTTTCCGCACGGGTAACCTGCTGTCTGAGAGAACCATGCCAGGGAGCCTTCTGACGGATATTAGCGTATTGGCAACATTTGTCTCGTCGTAGGAACATTTGGTGGGAATCTGAATTCAAACATTAACTATACTATATACTATGTTTGCATCCCATCCTCAAAATAAAGAGCTTATCAATTCCATGTCGCAATATAAATGTTCTTAACACAATTCACAATGGAGTATGCTTAGACTGAGTAAAAACTTCCCTCATCCAATGTTCAGTGGAGTAAAATTTGTTGAATCATTAATGCCTCATTAAATCTTATGCAGCGCAAAGCATTAAAGACTTCAAATACAAAGTTCAAAATACACTGAATACAACACCATGAAAAGTGGATGAATTGCAATCGGTGAGGTATGCACATGTAAGCTGCAAAGCTGAAGTACTGTGCTTTATTAAAAGAATTTTATTGCTAGGGATATTCCTGTGCAGGCCCTAAGCCTCTGGTTGGCTTACTAAGTGTTCTTTATATGTTCAGAGCAGGGTGCATATTGGGCGACCATTTGAAACTCATTTGAACGATGTAACGACATCACCTTAACGTATTAGATATATAGGGTAGACTCGGTGTCGTTGTCATTTCCTCACGGGTAACCTGCTGTCTGAGAGAACCATGCGAGGGAGCCTTCTGACGGACCATTTGAAACTAATTTGAACGATGTAACGACATCACCTTAACGTATTAGATATATATAGGGTAGACTCGTTGTCGCTGTCTATTTCCGCACGGGTATCCTGCTGTCTGAGAGAACCATGCGAGGGAGCCTTCTGACTTACCATTTGAAACTAATTTGAACGATGTAACGATATCACCTTAACGTATTAGATATATATAGGGTAGACTCGGTGTCGCTGTCATTTTCCGCACGGGTAACCTGCTGTCTGAGAGAACCATGCGAGGGAGCCTTCTGACGGATCATTTGAAACTAATTTGAACGATGTAACGACATCACCTTAACGTATTAGATATATATAGGGTAGACTCGGTGTCGCTGTCATTTTCCGCACGGGTAACCTGCTGTCTGAGAGAACCATGCGAGGGAGCCTTCTGACGGATATTGGCGTATTGGCAACATTTATCTCGTTGTGGGAAACTTTGGTGGGAATCTCAATTCAAACATTAACTATATTATACACTATGTTTGCATCCCATCCTCAAAATAAAGAGCTTATCAATTCCATGTCGCAATATAAATGTTCTTAACACAATTCACAATGGAGTATGCTTAGACTGAATAAAATCTTCCCTCATCCAATGTTTAATGGAGTTAAATTTGTTGAATCATTAATGCCTCATTAAATCTTATGCAGCGCAAAGATATAAATACTTCAAATACAAAGTTCAAAATACTCTGAATACAACACCATGAAAAAAGGATGAATTGCAATCGGTGAGGTATACACATGTAAGCTGCAAAGCTGAAGTACTGTGCTTTATTAAATGAATTTTTTGGGGAGGGATATTCCTGCGTGGGCCCAAAGCCTCTGGTTGGCTACTAAGTGTTCTTTATATGTTCAGAGCAGGGTGCTTATTGGGCGACCATTTGAAACTCATTTGAACGATGTAACGACATCACCTTAACGTATTAGATATATATAGGGTAGACTCGGTGTCGGTGTCATTTTCCGCACGGGTAACCTGCTGTCTGAGAGAACCATGCCAGGGAGCCTTCTGACGGATATTGGCGTATTGGCAACATTTGTCTCGTCGTAGGAAAATTTGGTGGGAATCTGAATTCAAACATTAACTATACTATATACTATGTTTGCATCCCATCCTCAAAATAAAGAGCTTATCAATTCCATGTCGCATTATAAATGTTCTTAACACAATTCACAATGGAGTATGCTTAGACTGAGTAAAAACTTCCCTCATCCAATGTTCAGTGGAGTAAAATTTGTTGAATCATTAATGCCTCATTAAATCTTATGCAGCGCAAAGCATTAAAGACTTCAAATACAAAGTTCAAAATACACTGAATACAACACCATGAAAAGTGGATGAATTGCAATCGGTGAGGTATGCACATGTAAGCTGCAAAGCTGAAGTACTGTGCTTTATTAAAAGAATTTTATTGCTAGGGATATTCCTGTGCAGGCCCTAAGTCTCTGGTTGGCTTACTAAGTGTTCTTTATATGTTCAGAGCAGGGTGCATATTGGGCGACCATTTGAAACTCATTTGAACGATGTAACGACATCACCTTAACGTATTAGATATATATAGGGTAGACTCGGTGTCGTTGTCATTTCCTCACGGGTAACCTGCTGTCTGAGAGAACCATGCGAGGGAGCCTTCTGACGGACCATTTGAAACTAATTTGAACGATGTAACGACATCACCTTAACGTATTAGATATATATAGGGTAGACTCGTTGTCGCTGTCTATTTCCGCACGGGTATCCTGCTGTCTGAGAGAACCATGCGAGGGAGCCTTCTGACTTACCATTTGAAACTAATTTGAACGATGTAACGACATCACCTTAACGTATTAGATATATATAGGGTAGACTCGGTGTCGCTGTCATTTTCCGCACGGGTAACCTACTGTCTGAGAGAACCATGCGAGGGAGCCTTCTGACGGATATTCGCGTATTGGCAACATATGTCTCGTTGTGGTAAACTTTGGTGGGAATCTCAATTCAAACATAAACTATATTATACACTATGTTTGCATCCCATCCTGGCCGAACATTTGAAACTCAAATGAACGATTTAATGTCATGACCTTAACGTAATCGATACATATAGGGTAGACTCGGTGTTTTTTGCACATTCCTCATGGGTAATCTGCTGTTTTAGAGAACCGTGCGAAGGAGCCTACAGACGAGTATTGACGAATTGTCGACATAGTGTCTCGTTGTTTCGAGAGAAAAGGAGCAAATGTTTCAATTTTCGTTTTTTGGCTCCAGTATTTTCCCTTAATGCAAGGTGTTTGTTCTCGGTTACGGTGCATTCGCGATCATGTGCTCACCTCACTAAGATGTGCATATTCTGGAGAAAATCGAGCGGAAAAATTTACCTTTCTGCAGAAATCGGGTGTGGTACATCAGTCTTTTTCTTTATATGTTCAGAGCAGGGTGCTTATTGGGCGACCATTTGAAACTAATTTGAACGATGTAACGACATCACCTTAACGTATTAGATATATATAGGGTAGACTCGGTGTCACTGTCATTTTCCGCACGGGTAACCTTCTGTCTGAGAGAACCATGCGAGGGAGCCTTCTGACGGACCATTTGAAACTAATTTGAACGATGTAACGACATCACCTTAACGTATTAGATATATATAGGGTAGACTCGGTGTCGCTGCCATTTTCCGCACGGGTAACCTGCTGTCTGAGAGAACCATGCGAGGGAGCCTTCTGACGGATATTGGCGTATTGGCAACATTTGTCTCGTGGGAAACTTTGGTGGGAATCTCAATTCAAACATAAACTATATTATACACTATGTTTGCATCCCATCCTCAAAATAAAGAGCTTATCAATTCCATGTCGCAATATAAATGTTCTTAAAACAATTAACAATGGAGTATGCTTAGACTGAGTAAAAACTTCCCTCATCCAACGTTTAATGGAGTAAAATTTGTTGAATCATTAATGCCTCATTAAATCTTATGCAGCGCAAAGATTTAAAGACTTCAAATACAAAATTCAAAATACACTGAATACAACACCATGAAAAGTGGATGAATTGCAATCGGTGAGGTATGCACATGTAAGCTGCAAAGCTGAAGTACTGTGCTTTATTAAAAGAATTTTATTGCTAGGGATATTCCTGTGCAGGCCCTAAGCCTCTGGTTGGCTTACTAAGTGTTCTTTATATGTTCAGAGCAGGGTGCATATTGGGCGACCATTTGAAACTCATTTGAACGATGTAACGACATCACCTTAACTTATTAGATATATATAGGGTAGACTCAGTGTCGTTGTCATTTCCTCACGGGTAACCTGCTGTCTGAGAGAACCATGCGAGGGAGCCTTCTGACGGACCATTTGAAACTAATTTGAACGATGTAACGACATCACCTTAACGTATTAGATATATATAGGGTAGACTCGTTGTCGCTGTCTATTTCCGCACGGGTATCCTGCTGTCTGAGAGAACCATGCGAGGGAGCCTTCTGACTTACCATTTGAAACTAATTTGAACGATGTAACGACATCACCTTAACGTATTAGATATATATAGGGTAGACTCGGTGTCGCTGTCATTTTCCGCACGGGTAACCTGCTGTCTGAGAGAACCATGCGAGGGAGCCTTCTGATGGACCATTTGAAACTAATTTGAACGATGTAACGACATCACCTTAACGTATTAGATATATATAGGGTAGACTCGGTGTCGCTGTCATTTTCCGCACGGGTAACCTACTGTCTGAGAGAACCATGCGAGGGAGCCTTCTGACGGATATTCGCGTATTGGCAACATATGTCTCGTTGTGGTAAACTTTGGTGGGAATCTCAATTCAAACATAAACTATATTATACACTATGTTTGCATCCCATCCTGGCCGAACATTTGAAACTCAAATGAACGATTTAATGTCATGACCTTAACGTAATCGATACATATAGGGTAGACTCGGTGTTTTTTGCACATTCCTCATGGGTAATCTGCTGTTTTAGAGAACCGTGCGAAGGAGCCTACAGACGAGTATTGACGAATTGTCGACATAGTGTCTCGTTGTTTCGAGAGAAAAGGAGCAAATGTTTCAATTTTCGTTTTTTGGCTCCAGTATTTTCCCTTAATGCAAGGTGTTTGTTCTCGGTTACGGTGCATTCGCGATCATGTGCTCACCTCACTAAGATGTGCATATTCTGGAGAAAATCGAGCGGAAAAATTTACCTTTCTGCAGAAATCGGGTGTGGTACATCAGTCTTTTTCTTTATATGTTCAGAGCAGGGTGCTTATTGGGCGACCATTTGAAACTAATTTGAACGATGTAACGACATCACCTTAACGTATTAGATATATATAGGGTAGACTCGGTGTCACTGTCATTTTCCGCACGGGTAACCTGCTGTCTGAGAGAACCATGCGAGGGAGCCTTCTGACGGACCATTTGAAACTAATTTGAACGATGTAACGACATCACCTTAACGTATTAGATATATATAGGGTAGACTCGGTGTCGCTGCCATTTTCCGCACGGGTAACCTGCTGTCTGAGAGAACCATGCGAGGGAGCCTTCTGACGGATATAGGCGTATTGGCAACATTTGTCTCGTGGGAAACTGGTGGGAATCTCAATTCAAACATAAACTATATTATACACTATGTTTGCATCCCATCCTCAAAATAAAGAGCTTATCAATTCCATGTCGCAATATAAATGTTCTTAACACAATTAACAATGGAGTATGCTTAGACTGAGTAAAAACTTCCCTCATCCAACGTTTAATGGAGTAAAATTTGTTGAATCATTAATGCCTCATTAAATCTTATGCAGCGCAAAGCATTAAAGACTTCAAATACAAAGTTCAAAATACACTGAATACAACACCATGAAAAGTGGATGAATTGCAATCGGTGAGGTATGCACATGTAAGCTGCAAAGCTGAAGTACTGTGCTTTATTAAAAGAATTTTATTGCTAGGGATATTCCTGTGCAGGCCCTAAGTCTCTGGTTGGCTTACTAAGTGTTCTTTATATGTTCAGAGCAGGGTGCATATTGGGCGACCATTTGAAACTCATTTGAACGATGAAACGACATCACCTTAACGTATTAGATATATATAGGGTAGACTCGGTGTCGTTGTCATTTCCTCACGGGTAACCTGCTGTCTGAGAGAACCATGCGAGGGAGCCTTCTGACGGACCATTTGAAACTAATTTGAACGATGTAACGACATCACCTTAACGTATTAGATATATATAGGGTAGACTCGTTGTCGCTGTCTATTTCCGCACGGGTATCCTGCTGTCTGAGAGAACCATGCGAGGGAGCCTTCTGACGGACCATTTGAAACTAATTTGAACGATGTAACATCACCTTAACGTATTAGATATATATAGGGTAGACTCTGTGTCGCTGTCATTTTCCGCACGGGTAACCTGCTGTCTGAGAGAACCATGCGAGGGAGCCTTCTGACGGATATTGGCGTATTGGCAACATTTGTCTCGTTGTGGGAAACTTTGGTGGGAATCTCAATTCAAACATTAACTATATTATACACTATGTTTGCATCCCATCCTCAAAATAAAGAGCTTATCAATTCCATGTCGCAATATAAATGTTCTTAACACAATTCACAATGGAGTATGCTTAGACTGAATAAAATCTTCCCTCATCCAATGTTTAATGGAGTTAAATTTGTTGAATCATTAATGCCTCAATAAATCTTATGCAGCGCAAAGATATAAATACTTCAAATACAAAGTTCAAAATACTCTGAATACAACACCATGAAAAAAGGATGAATTGCAATCGGTGAGGTATACACATGTAAGCTGCAAAGCTGAAGTACTGTGCTTTATTAAATGAATTTTTTTGGGAGGGATATTCCTGCGTGGGCCCAAAGCCTCTGGTTGGCTACTAAGTGTTCTTTATATGTTCAGAGCAGGGTGCTTATTGGGCGACCATTTGAAACTCATTTGAACGATGTAACGACATCACCTTAACGTATTAGATATATATAGGGTAGACTCGGTGTTGGTGTCATTTTCCGCACGGGTAACCTGCTGTCTGAGAGAACCATGCCAGGGAGCCTTCTGACGGATATTGGCGTATTGGCAACATTTGTCTTGTCGTAGGAAAATTTGGTGGGAATCTGAATTCAAACATTAACTATACTATATACTATGTTTGCATCCCATCCTCAAATTAAAGAGCTTATCAATTCCATGTCGCATTATAAATGTTCTTAACACAATTCACAATGGAGTATGCTTAGACTGAGTAAAAACTTCCCTCATCCAATGTTCAGTGGAGTAAAATTTGTTGAATCATTAATGCCTCATTAAATCTTATGCAGCGCAAAGCATTAAAGACTTCAAATACAAAGTTCAAAATACACTGAATACAACACCATGAAAAGTGGATGAATTGCAATCGGTGAGGTATGCACATGTAAGCTGCAAAGCTGAAGTACTGTGCTTTATTAAAAGAATTTTATTGCTAGGGATATTCCTGTGCAGGCCCTAAGCCTCTGGTTGGCTTACTAAGTGTTCTTTATATGTTCAGAGCAGGGTGCATATTGGGCGACCATTTGAAACTCACTTGAACGATGTAACGACATCACCTTAACGTATTAGATATATATAGGGTAGACTCGGTGTTGGTGTCATTTTCCGCACGGGTAACCTGCTGTCTGAGAGAACCATGCCAGGGAGCCTTCTGACGGATATTAGCGTATTGGCAACATTTGTCTCGTCGTAGGAAAATTTGGTGGGAATCTGAATTCAAACATTAACTATACTATATACTATGTTTGCATCCCATCCTCAAAATAAAGAGCTTATCAATTCCATGTCGCAATATAAATGTTCTTAACACAATTCACAATGGAGTATGCTTAGACTGAGTAAAAACTTCCCTCATCCAATGTTCAGTGGAGTAAAATTTGTTGAATCATTAATGCCTCATTAAATCTTATGCAGCGCAAAGCATTAAAGACTTCAAATACAAAGTTCAAAATACACTGAATACAACACCATGAAAAGTGGATGAATTGCAATCGGTGAGGTATGCACATGTAAGCTGCAAAGCTGAAGTACTGTGCTTTATTAAAAGAATTTTATTGCTAGGGATATTCCTGTGCAGGCCCTAAGCCTCTGGTTGGCTTACTAAGTGTTCTTTATATGTTCAGAGCAGGGTGCATATTGGGCGACCATTTGAAACTCATTTGAACGATGTAACGACATCACCTTAACGTATTAGATATATATAGGGTAGACTCGGTGTCGTTGTCATTTCCTCACGGGTAACCTGCTGTCTGAGAGAACCATGCGAGGGAGCCTTCTGACGGATATTGGCGTATTGGCAACATTTATCTCGTTGTGGGAAACTTTGGTGGGAATCTCAATTCAAACATAAACTATATTATACACTATGTTTGCATCCCATCCTCAAAATAAAGAGCTTATCAATTCCATGTCGCAATATAAATGTTCTTAACACAATTAACAATGGAGTATGCTTAGACTGAGTAAAAACTTCCCTCATCCAACGTTTAATGGAGTAAAATTTGTTGAATCATTAATGCCTCATTAAATCTTATGCAGCGCAAAGCATTAAAGACTTCAAATACAAAGTTCAAAATACACTGAATACAACACCATGAAAAGTGGATGAATTGCAATCGGTGAGGTATGCACATGTAAGCTGCAAAGCTGAAGTACTGTGCTTTATTAAAAGAATTTTATTGCTAGGGATATTCCTGTGCAGGCCCTAAGTCTCTGGTTGGCTTACTAAGTGTTCTTTATATGTTCAGAGCAGGGTGCATATTGGGCGACCATTTGAAACTCATTTGAACGATGAAACGACATCACCTTAACGTATTAGATATATATAGGGTAGACTCGGTGTCGTTGTCATTTCCTCACGGGTAACCTGCTGTCTGAGAGAACCATGCGAGGGAGCCTTCTGACGGACCATTTGAAACTAATTTGAACGATGTAACGACATCACCTTAACGTATTAGATATATATAGGGTAGACTCGTTGTCGCTGTCTATTTCCGCACGGGTATCCTGCTGTCTGAGAGAACCATGCGAGGGAGCCTTCTGACGGACCATTTGAAACTAATTTGAACGATGTAACGACATCACCTTAACGTATTAGATATATATAGGGTAGACTCTGTGTCGCTGTCATTTTCCGCACGGGTAACCTGCTGTCTGAGAGAACCATGCGAGGGAGCCTTCTGACGGATATTGGCGTATTGGCAACATTTGTCTCGTTGTGGGAAACTTTGGTGGGAATCTCAATTCAAACATTAACTATATTATACACTATGTTTGCATCCCATCCTCAAAATAAAGAGCTTATCAATTCCATGTCGCAATATAAATGTTCTTAACACAATTCACAATGGAGTATGCTTAGACTGAATAAAATCTTCCCTCATCCAATGTTTAATGGAGTTAAATTTGTTGAATCATTAATGCCTCAATAAATCTTATGCAGCGCAAAGATATAAATACTTCAAATACAAAGTTCAAAATACTCTGAATACAACACCATGAAAAAAGGATGAATTGCAATCGGTGAGGTATACACATGTAAGCTGCAAAGCTGAAGTACTGTGCTTTATTAAATGAATTTTTTTGGGAGGGATATTCCTGCGTGGGCCCAAAGCCTCTGGTTGGCTACTAAGTGTTCTTTATATGTTCAGAGCAGGGTGCTTATTGGGCGACCATTTGAAACTCATTTGAACGATGTAACGACATCACCTTAACGTATTAGATATATATAGGGTAGACTCGGTGTCGGTGTCATTTTCCGCACGGGTAACCTGCTGTCTGAGAGAACCATGCCAGGGAGCCTTCTGACGGATATTGGCGTATTGGCAACATTTGTCTCGTCGTAGGAAAATTTGGTGGGAATCTGAATTCAAACATTAACTATACTATATACTATGTTTGCATCCCATCCTCAAAATAAAGAGCTTATCAATTCCATGTCGCATTATAAATGTTCTTAACACAATTCACAATGGAGTATGCTTAGACTGAGTAAAAACTTCCCTCATCCAATGTTCAGTGGAGTAAAATTTGTTGAATCATTAATGCCTCATTAAATCTTATGCAGCGCAAAGCATTAAAGACTTCAAATACAAAGTTCAAAATACACTGAATACAACACCATGAAAAGTGGATGAATTGCAATCGGTGAGGTATGCACATGTAAGCTGCAAAGCTGAAGTACTGTGCTTTATTAAAAGAATTTTATTGCTAGGGATATTCCTGTGCAGGCCCTAAGTCTCTGGTTGGCTTACTAAGTGTTCTTTATATGTTCAGAGCAGGGTGCATATTGGGCGACCATTTGAAACTCATTTGAACGATGTAACGACATCACCTTAACGTATTAGATATATATAGGGTAGACTCGGTGTCGTTGTCATTTCCTCACGGGTAACCTGCTGTCTGAGAGAACCATGCGAGGGAGCCTTCTGACGGACCATTTGAAACTAATTTGAACGATGTAACGACATCACCTTAACGTATTAGATATATATAGGGTAGACTCGTTGTCGCTGTCTATTTCCGCACGGGTATCCTGCTGTCTGAGAGAACCATGCGAGGGAGCCTTCTGACTTACCATTTGAAACTAATTTGAACGATGTAACGACATCACCTTAACGTATTAGATATATATAGGGTAGACTCGGTGTCGCTGTCATTTTCCGCACGGGTAACCTACTGTCTGAGAGAACCATGCGAGGGAGCCTTCTGACGGATATTCGCGTATTGGCAACATATGTCTCGTTGTGGTAAACTTTGGTGGGAATCTCAATTCAAACATAAACTATATTATACACTATGTTTGCATCCCATCCTGGCCGAACATTTGAAACTCAAATGAACGATTTAATGTCATGACCTTAACGTAATCGATACATATAGGGTAGACTCGGTGTTTTTTGCACATTCCTCATGGGTAATCTGCTGTTTTAGAGAACCGTGCGAAGGAGCCTACAGACGAGTATTGACGAATTGTCGACATAGTGTCTCGTTGTTTCGAGAGAAAAGGAGCAAATGTTTCAATTTTCGTTTTTTGGCTCCAGTATTTTCCCTTAATGCAAGGTGTTTGTTCTCGGTTACGGTGCATTCGCGATCATGTGCTCACCTCACTAAGATGTGCATATTCTGGAGAAAATCGAGCGGAAAAATTTACCTTTCTGCAGAAATCGGGTGTGGTACATCAGTCTTTTTCTTTATATGTTCAGAGCAGGGTGCTTATTGGGCGACCATTTGAAACTAATTTGAACGATGTAACGACATCACCTTAACGTATTAGATATATATAGGGTAGACTCGGTGTCACTGTCATTTTCCGCACGGGTAACCTGCTGTCTGAGAGAACCATGCGAGGGAGCCTTCTGACGGACCATTTGAAACTAATTTGAACGATGTAACGACATCACCTTAACGTATTAGATATATATAGGGTAGACTCGGTGTCGCTGCCATTTTCCGCACGGGTAACCTGCTGTCTGAGAGAACCATGCGAGGGAGCCTTCTGACGGATATTGGCGTATTGGCAACATTTGTCTCGTGGGAAACTTTGGTGGGAATCTCAATTCAAACATAAACTATATTATACACTATGTTTGCATCCCATCCTCAAAATAAAGAGCTTATCAATTCCATGTCGCAATATAAATGTTCTTAAAACAATTAACAATGGAGTATGCTTAGACTGAGTAAAAACTTCCCTCATCCAACGTTTAATGGAGTAAAATTTGTTGAATCATTAATGCCTCATTAAATCTTATGCAGCGCAAAGATTTAAAGACTTCAAATACAAAATTCAAAATACACTGAATACAACACCATGAAAAGTGGATGAATTGCAATCGGTGAGGTATGCACATGTAAGCTGCAAAGCTGAAGTACTGTGCTTTATTAAAAGAATTTTATTGCTAGGGATATTCCTGTGCAGGCCCTAAGCCTCTGGTTGGCTTACTAAGTGTTCTTTATATGTTCAGAGCAGGGTGCATATTGGGCGACCATTTGAAACTCATTTGAACGATGTAACGACATCACCTTAACTTATTAGATATATATAGGGTAGACTCAGTGTCGTTGTCATTTCCTCACGGGTAACCTGCTGTCTGAGAGAACCATGCGAGGGAGCCTTCTGACGGACCATTTGAAACTAATTTGAACGATGTAACGACATCACCTTAACGTATTAGATATATATAGGGTAGACTCGTTGTCGCTGTCTATTTCCGCACGGGTATCCTGCTGTCTGAGAGAACCATGCGAGGGAGCCTTCTGACTTACCATTTGAAACTAATTTGAACGATGTAACGACATCACCTTAACGTATTAGATATATATAGGGTAGACTCGGTGTCGCTGTCATTTTCCGCACGGGTAACCTGCTGTCTGAGAGAACCATGCGAGGGAGCCTTCTGATGGACCATTTGAAACTAATTTGAACGATGTAACGACATCACCTTAACGTATTAGATATATATAGGGTAGACTCGGTGTCGCTGTCATTTTCCGCACGGGTAACCTACTGTCTGAGAGAACCATGCGAGGGAGCCTTCTGACGGATATTCGCGTATTGGCAACATATGTCTCGTTGTGGTAAACTTTGGTGGGAATCTCAATTCAAACATAAACTATATTATACACTATGTTTGCATCCCATCCTGGCCGAACATTTGAAACTCAAATGAACGATTTAATGTCATGACCTTAACGTAATCGATACATATAGGGTAGACTCGGTGTTTTTTGCACATTCCTCATGGGTAATCTGCTGTTTTAGAGAACCGTGCGAAGGAGCCTACAGACGAGTATTGACGAATTGTCGACATAGTGTCTCGTTGTTTCGAGAGAAAAGGAGCAAATGTTTCAATTTTCGTTTTTTGGCTCCAGTATTTTCCCTTAATGCAAGGTGTTTGTTCTCGGTTACGGTGCATTCGCGATCATGTGCTCACCTCACTAAGATGTGCATATTCTGGAGAAAATCGAGCGGAAAAATTTACCTTTCTGCAGAAATCGGGTGTGGTACATCAGTCTTTTTCTTTATATGTTCAGAGCAGGGTGCTTATTGGGCGACCATTTGAAACTAATTTGAACGATGTAACGACATCACCTTAACGTATTAGATATATATAGGGTAGACTCGGTGTCACTGTCATTTTCCGCACGGGTAACCTGCTGTCTGAGAGAACCATGCGAGGGAGCCTTCTGACGGACCATTTGAAACTAATTTGAACGATGTAACGACATCACCTTAACGTATTAGATATATATAGGGTAGACTCGGTGTCGCTGCCATTTTCCGCACGGGTAACCTGCTGTCTGAGAGAACCATGCGAGGGAGCCTTCTGACGGATATAGGCGTATTGGCAACATTTGTCTCGTGGGAAACTATGGTGGGAATCTCAATTCAAACATAAACTATATTATACACTATGTTTGCATCCCATCCTCAAAATAAAGAGCTTATCAATTCCATGTCGCAATATAAATGTTCTTAACACAATTAACAATGGAGTATGCTTAGACTGAGTAAAAACTTCCCTCATCCAACGTTTAATGGAGTAAAATTTGTTGAATCATTAATGCCTCATTAAATCTTATGCAGCGCAAAGCATTAAAGACTTCAAATACAAAGTTCAAAATACACTGAATACAACACCATGAAAAGTGGATGAATTGCAATCGGTGAGGTATGCACATGTAAGCTGCAAAGCTGAAGTACTGTGCTTTATTAAAAGAATTTTATTGCTAGGGATATTCCTGTGCAGGCCCTAAGTCTCTGGTTGGCTTACTAAGTGTTCTTTATATGTTCAGAGCAGGGTGCATATTGGGCGACCATTTGAAACTCATTTGAACGATGAAACGACATCACCTTAACGTATTAGATATATATAGGGTAGACTCGGTGTCGTTGTCATTTCCTCACGGGTAACCTGCTGTCTGAGAGAACCATGCGAGGGAGCCTTCTGACGGACCATTTGAAACTAATTTGAACGATGTAACGACATCACCTTAACGTATTAGATATATATAGGGTAGACTCGTTGTCGCTGTCTATTTCCGCACGGGTATCCTGCTGTCTGAGAGAACCATGCGAGGGAGCCTTCTGACGGACCATTTGAAACTAATTTGAACGATGTAACGACATCACCTTAACGTATTAGATATATATAGGGTAGACTCTGTGTCGCTGTCATTTTCCGCACGGGTAACCTGCTGTCTGAGAGAACCATGCGAGGGAGCCTTCTGACGGATATTGGCGTATTGGCAACATTTGTCTCGTTGTGGGAAACTTTGGTGGGAATCTCAATTCAAACATTAACTATATTATACACTATGTTTGCATCCCATCCTCAAAATAAAGAGCTTATCAATTCCATGTCGCAATATAAATGTTCTTAACACAATTCACAATGGAGTATGCTTAGACTGAATAAAATCTTCCCTCATCCAATGTTTAATGGAGTTAAATTTGTTGAATCATTAATGCCTCAATAAATCTTATGCAGCGCAAAGATATAAATACTTCAAATACAAAGTTCAAAATACTCTGAATACAACACCATGAAAAAAGGATGAATTGCAATCGGTGAGGTATACACATGTAAGCTGCAAAGCTGAAGTACTGTGCTTTATTAAATGAATTTTTTTGGGAGGGATATTCCTGCGTGGGCCCAAAGCCTCTGGTTGGCTACTAAGTGTTCTTTATATGTTCAGAGCAGGGTGCTTATTGGGCGACCATTTGAAACTCATTTGAACGATGTAACGACATCACCTTAACGTATTAGATATATATAGGGTAGACTCGGTGTTGGTGTCATTTTCCGCACGGGTAACCTGCTGTCTGAGAGAACCATGCCAGGGAGCCTTCTGACGGATATTGGCGTATTGGCAACATTTGTCTTGTCGTAGGAAAATTTGGTGGGAATCTGAATTCAAACATTAACTATACTATATACTATGTTTGCATCCCATCCTCAAATTAAAGAGCTTATCAATTCCATGTCGCATTATAAATGTTCTTAACACAATTCACAATGGAGTATGCTTAGACTGAGTAAAAACTTCCCTCATCCAATGTTCAGTGGAGTAAAATTTGTTGAATCATTAATGCCTCATTAAATCTTATGCAGCGCAAAGCATTAAAGACTTCAAATACAAAGTTCAAAATACACTGAATACAACACCATGAAAAGTGGATGAATTGCAATCGGTGAGGTATGCACATGTAAGCTGCAAAGCTGAAGTACTGTGCTTTATTAAAAGAATTTTATTGCTAGGGATATTCCTGTGCAGGCCCTAAGCCTCTGGTTGGCTTACTAAGTGTTCTTTATATGTTCAGAGCAGGGTGCATATTGGGCGACCATTTGAAACTCACTTGAACGATGTAACGACATCACCTTAACGTATTAGATATATATAGGGTAGACTCGGTGTTGGTGTCATTTTCCGCACGGGTAACCTGCTGTCTGAGAGAACCATGCCAGGGAGCCTTCTGACGGATATTAGCGTATTGGCAACATTTGTCTCGTCGTAGGAAAATTTGGTGGGAATCTGAATTCAAACATTAACTATACTATATACTATGTTTGCATCCCATCCTCAAAATAAAGAGCTTATCAATTCCATGTCGCAATATAAATGTTCTTAACACAATTCACAATGGAGTATGCTTAGACTGAGTAAAAACTTCCCTCATCCAATGTTCAGTGGAGTAAAATTTGTTGAATCATTAATGCCTCATTAAATCTTATGCAGCGCAAAGCATTAAAGACTTCAAATACAAAGTTCAAAATACACTGAATACAACACCATGAAAAGTGGATGAATTGCAATCGGTGAGGTATGCACATGTAAGCTGCAAAGCTGAAGTACTGTGCTTTATTAAAAGAATTTTATTGCTAGGGATATTCCTGTGCAGGCCCTAAGCCTCTGGTTGGCTTACTAAGTGTTCTTTATATGTTCAGAGCAGGGTGCATATTGGGCGACCATTTGAAACTCATTTGAACGATGTAACGACATCACCTTAACGTATTAGATATATATAGGGTAGACTCGGTGTCGTTGTCATTTCCTCACGGGTAACCTGCTGTCTGAGAGAACCATGCGAGGGAGCCTTCTGACGGACCATTTGAAACTAATTTGAACGATGTAACGACATCACCTTAACGTATTAGATATATATAGGGTAGACTCGTTGTCGCTGTCTATTTCCGCACGGGTATCCTGCTGTCTGAGAGAACCATGCGAGGGAGCCTTCTGACTTACCATTTGAAACTAATTTGAACGATGTAACGACATCACCTTAACGTATTAGATATATATAGGGTAGACTCGGTGTCGCTGTCATTTTCCGCACGGGTAACCTGCTGTCTGAGAGAACCATGCGAGGGAGCCTTCTGACGGATCATTTGAAACTAATTTGAACGATGTAACGACATCACCTTAACGTATTAGATATATATAGGGTAGACTCGGTGTCGCTGTCATTTTCCGCACGGGTAACCTGCTGTCTGAGAGAACCATGCGAGGGAGCCTTCTGACGGATATTGGCGTATTGGCAACATTTATCTCGTTGTGGGAAACTTTGGTGGGAATCTCAATTCAAACATTAACTATATTATACACTATGTTTGCATCCCATCCTCAAAATAAAGAGCTTATCAATTCCATGTCGCAATATAAATGTTCTTAACACAATTCACAATGGAGTATGCTTAGACTGAATAAAATCTTCCCTCATCCAATGTTTAATGGAGTTAAATTTGTTGAATCATTAATGCCTCATTAAATCTTATGCAGCGCAAAGATATAAATACTTCAAATACAAAGTTCAAAATACTCTGAATACAACACCATGAAAAAAGGATGAATTGCAATCGGTGAGGTATACACATGTAAGCTGCAAAGCTGAAGTACTGTGCTTTATTAAATGAATTTTTTTGGGAGGGATATTCCTGCGTGGGCCCAAAGCCTCTGGTTGGCTACTAAGTGTTCTTTATATGTTCAGAGCAGGGTGCTTATTGGGCGACCATTTGAAACTCATTTGAACGATGTAACGACATCACCTTAACGTATTAGATATATATAGGGTAGACTCGGTGTCGGTGTCATTTTCCGCACGGGTAACCTGCTGTCTGAGAGAACCATGCCAGGGAGCCTTCTGACGGATATTGGCGTATTGGCAACATTTGTCTCGTCGTAGGAAAATTTGGTGGGAATCTGAATTCAAACATTAACTATACTATATACTATGTTTGCATCCCATCCTCAAAATAAAGAGCTTATCAATTCCATGTCGCATTATAAATGTTCTTAACACAATTCACAATGGAGTATGCTTAGACTGAGTAAAAACTTCCCTCATCCAATGTTCAGTGGAGTAAAATTTGTTGAATCATTAATGCCTCATTAAATCTTATGCAGCGCAAAGCATTAAAGACTTCAAATACAAAGTTCAAAATACACTGAATACAACACCATGAAAAGTGGATGAATTGCAATCGGTGAGGTATGCACATGTAAGCTGCAAAGCTGAAGTACTGTGCTTTATTAAAAGAATTTTATTGCTAGGGATATTCCTGTGCAGGCCCTAAGCCTCTGGTTGGCTTACTAAGTGTTCTTTATATGTTCAGAGCAGGGTGCATATTGGGCGACCATTTGAAACTCATTTGAACGATGTAACGACATCACCTTAACTTATTAGATATATATAGGGTAGACTCAGTGTCGTTGTCATTTCCTCACGGGTAACCTGCTGTCTGAGAGAACCATGCGAGGGAGCCTTCTGACGGACCATTTGA
Source organism: Procambarus clarkii (assembly GCF_040958095.1). Classification (NCBI taxonomy): domain Eukaryota; kingdom Metazoa; phylum Arthropoda; class Malacostraca; order Decapoda; family Cambaridae; genus Procambarus; species Procambarus clarkii. The sequence continues at coordinate 571,042 of NW_027189182.1, read as the reverse complement.
AACTAATTTGAACGATGTAACGACATCACCTTAACGTATTAGATATATATAGGGTAGACTCGTTGTCGCTGTCTATTTCCGCACGGGTATCCTGCTGTCTGAGAGAACCATGCGAGGGAGCCTTCTGACTTACCATTTGAAACTAATTTGAACGATGTAACGACATCACCTTAACGTATTAGATATATATAGGGTAGACTCGGTGTCGCTGTCATTTTCCGCACGGGTAACCTGCTGTCTGAGAGAACCATGCGAGGGAGCCTTCTGATGGACCATTTGAAACTAATTTGAACGATGTAACGACATCACCTTAACGTATTAGATATATATAGGGTAGACTCGGTGTCGCTGTCATTTTCCGCACGGGTAACCTACTGTCTGAGAGAACCATGCGAGGGAGCCTTCTGACGGATATTCGCGTATTGGCAACATATGTCTCGTTGTGGTAAACTTTGTTGGGAATCTCAATTCAAACATAAACTATATTATACACTATGTTTGCATCCCATCCTGGCCGAACATTTGAAACTCAAATGAACGATTTAATGTCATGACCTTAACGTAATCGATACATATAGGGTAGACTCGGTGTTTTTTGCACATTCCTCATGGGTAATCTGCTGTTTTTGAGAACCGTGCGAAGGAGCCTACAGACGAGTATTGACGAATTGTCGACATAGTGTCTCGTTGTTTCGAGAGAAAAGGAGCAAATGTTTCAATTTTCGTTTTTTGGCTCCAGTATTTTCCCTTAATGCAAGGTGTTTGTTCTCGGTTACGGTGCATTCGCGATCATGTGCTCACCTCACTAAGATGTGCATATTCTGGAGAAAATCGAGCGGAAAAATTTACCTTTCTGCAGAAATCGGGTGTGGTACATCAGTCTTTTTCTTTATATGTTCAGAGCAGGGTGCTTATTGGGCGACCATTTGAAACTAATTTGAACGATGTAACGACATCACCTTAACGTATTAGATATATATAGGGTAGACTCGGTGTCACTGTCATTTTCCGCACGGGTAACCTGCTGTCTGAGAGAACCATGCGAGGGAGCCTTCTGACGGACCATTTGAAACTAATTTGAACGATGTAACGACATCACCTTAACGTATTAGATATATATAGGGTAGACTCGGTGTCGCTGCCATTTTCCGCACGGGTAACCTGCTGTCTGAGAGAACCATGCGAGGGAGCCTTCTGACGGATATTGGCGTATTGGCAACATTTGTCTCGTGGGAAACTTTGGTGGGAATCTCAATTCAAACATAAACTATATTATACACTATGTTTGCATCCCATCCTCAAAATAAAGAGCTTATCAATTCCATGTCGCAATATAAATGTTCTTAACACAATTAACAATGGAGTATGCTTAGACTGAGTAAAAACTTCCCTCATCCAACGTTTAATGGAGTAAAATTTGTTGAATCATTAATGCCTCATTAAATCTTATGCAGCGCAAAGATTTAAAGACTTCAAATACAAAATTCAAAATACACTGAATACAACACCATGAAAAGTGGATGAATTGCAATCGGTGAGGTATGCACATGTAAGCTACAAAGCTGAAGTACTGTGCTCTATTAAAAGAATTTTTTTTTGGAGGGATATTCCTGCGCGGGCCCTAAGCCTCTGGTTGGCTTACTAAGTGTTCTTTATATGTTCAGAGCAGGGTGCATATTGGGCGACCATTTGAAACTCATTTGAACGATGTAACGACATCACCTTAACTTATTCGATTTATATAGGGTAGACTCGGTGTTGGTGTCATTTTCCGCACGGGTAACCTGCTGTCTGAGAGAACCATGCGAGGGAGCCTTCTGACGGATACTAGCGTATTGGCAACATTTGTTTAGTTGTGGTAAACTTTGGTGGGAATCTCAATTCAAACATAAACTATATTATACACTATGTTTGCATCCCATCCTGGCCGAACATTTGAAACTCAAATGAACGATGTAATGACATCACCTTAACGTATTCGATACATATAGGGTAGACTCGGTGTTTTTTGCACATTCCTCATGGGTAATCTGCTGCTTTAGAGAACCATGGGAAGAGCCTACAGACGAGTATTGACGAATTTTCGACATAGTGTCTCGTTGTTTCGAGAGAAAAGGAGGAAATGTTTCAATTTTCGTTTTTTGGCTCCAATATTTTCCCTTAATGCTAGGTGTTTGTTCTCGGTTACGGTGCATTCGCGATCATGTGCTCACCTCACTTAGATGTGCTTATTCTGGAGAAAATCGAGCCGAAAAATTTACCTTTCTCCAGAAATCGGGTTTGGTGCATCAGACGTTTTCTTTATATGTTCAGAGCAGGGTGCTTATTGGGCGACCATTTGAAACTCATTTGAACGATGTAACGACATCACCTTAACGTATTCGATATATATAGGGTAGACTCGGTGTTGGTGTCATTTTCCGCACGGGTAACCTGCTGTCTGAGAGAACCATGCCCGGAGCATTCTGACGGATATTGGCGTATTAGCAACATTTGTCTCGTTGTGGGAAACTTTGGTGGGAATCTCAATTCAAACATTAACTATATTATACACTATGTTTGCATCCCATCCTCAAAATAAAGAGCTTATCAATTCCATGTCGCAATATAAATGTTCTTAACACAATTCACAATGGAGTCTGCTTAGACTGAGTAAAAACTTCCCTCATCCAATGTTTAATGGAGTAAAATTTGTTGAATCATTAATGCCTTATTAAATCTTATGCAGCGCAAAGATTTAAAGACTTCAAATACAAAGTTCAAAATACACTGAATACAACACCATTAAAAGTGGAAGAATTGCAATCGGTGAGGTATGCACATGTAAGCTGCAAAGCTGAAGTACTGTGCTTTATTAAAAGAATTTTATTGCTAGGGATATTCCTGTGCAGGCCCTAAGCCTCTGGTTGGCTTACTAAGTGTTCTTTATATGTTCAGAGCAGGGTGCATATTGGGCGACCATTTGAAACTCATTTGAACGATGTAACGACATCACCTTAACGTATTAGATATATATAGGGTAGACTCGGTGTCGTTGTCATTTCCTCACGGGTAACCTGCTGTCTGAGAGAACCATGCGAGGGAGCCTTCTGACGGACCATTTGAAACTAATTTGAACGATGTAACGACATCACCTTAACGTATTAGATATATATAGGGTAGACTCGTTGTCGCTGTCTATTTCCGCACGGGTATCCTGCTGTCTGAGAGAACCATGCGAGGGAGCCTTCTGACTTACCATTTGAAACTAATTTGAACGATGTAACGATATCACCTTAACGTATTAGATATATATAGGGTAGACTCGGTGTCGCTGTCATTTTCCGCACGGGTAACCTGCTGTCTGAGAGAACCATGCGAGGGAGCCTTCTGACGGATCATTTGAAACTAATTTGAACGATGTAACGACATCACCTTAACGTATTAGATATATATAGGGTAGACTCGGTGTCGCTGTCATTTTCCGCACGGGTAACCTGCTGTCTGAGAGAACCATGCGAGGGAGCCTTCTGACGGATATTGGCGTATTGGCAACATTTATCTCGTTGTGGGAAACTTTGGTGGGAATCTCAATTCAAACATTAACTATATTATACACTATGTTTGCATCCCATCCTCAAAATAAAGAGCTTATCAATTCCATGTCGCAATATAAATGTTCTTAACACAATTCACAATGGAGTATGCTTAGACTGAATAAAATCTTCCCTCATCCAATGTTTAATGGAGTTAAATTTGTTGAATCATTAATGCCTCATTAAATCTTATGCAGCGCAAAGATATAAATACTTCAAATACAAAGTTCAAAATACTCTGAATACAACACCATGAAAAAAGGATGAATTGCAATCGGTGAGGTATACACATGTAAGCTGCAAAGCTGAAGTACTGTGCTTTATTAAATGAATTTTTTTGGGAGGGATATTCCTGCGTGGGCCCAAAGCCTCTGGTTGGCTACTAAGTGTTCTTTATATGTTCAGAGCAGGGTGCTTATTGGGCGACCATTTGAAACTCATTTGAACGATGTAACGACATCACCTTAACGTATTAGATATATATAGGGTAGACTCGGTGTCGGTGTCATTTTCCGCACGGGTAACCTGCTGTCTGAGAGAACCATGCCAGGGAGCCTTCTGACGGATATTGGCGTATTGGCAACATTTGTCTCGTCGTAGGAAAATTTGGTGGGAATCTGAATTCAAACATTAACTATACTATATACTATGTTTGCATCCCATCCTCAAAATAAAGAGCTTATCAATTCCATGTCGCATTATAAATGTTCTTAACACAATTCACAATGGAGTATGCTTAGACTGAGTAAAAACTTCCCTCATCCAATGTTCAGTGGAGTAAAATTTGTTGAATCATTAATGCCTCATTAAATCTTATGCAGCGCAAAGCATTAAAGACTTCAAATACAAAGTTCAAAATACACTGAATACAACACCATGAAAAGTGGATGAATTGCAATCGGTGAGGTATGCACATGTAAGCTGCAAAGCTGAAGTACTGTGCTTTATTAAAAGAATTTTATTGCTAGGGATATTCCTGTGCAGGCCCTAAGTCTCTGGTTGGCTTACTAAGTGTTCTTTATATGTTCAGAGCAGGGTGCATATTGGGCGACCATTTGAAACTCATTTGAACGATGTAACGACATCACCTTAACGTATTAGATATATATAGGGTAGACTCGGTGTCGTTGTCATTTCCTCACGGGTAACCTGCTGTCTGAGAGAACCATGCGAGGGAGCCTTCTGACGGACCATTTGAAACTAATTTGAACGATGTAACGACATCACCTTAACGTATTAGATATATATAGGGTAGACTCGTTGTCGCTGTCTATTTCCGCACGGGTATCCTGCTGTCTGAGAGAACCATGCGAGGGAGCCTTCTGACTTACCATTTGAAACTAATTTGAACGATGTAACGACATCACCTTAACGTATTAGATATATATAGGGTAGACTCGGTGTCGCTGTCATTTTCCGCACGGGTAACCTACTGTCTGAGAGAACCATGCGAGGGAGCCTTCTGACGGATATTCGCGTATTGGCAACATATGTCTCGTTGTGGTAAACTTTGGTGGGAATCTCAATTCAAACATAAACTATATTATACACTATGTTTGCATCCCATCCTGGCCGAACATTTGAAACTCAAATGAACGATTTAATGTCATGACCTTAACGTAATCGATACATATAGGGTAGACTCGGTGTTTTTTGCACATTCCTCATGGGTAATCTGCTGTTTTAGAGAACCGTGCGAAGGAGCCTACAGACGAGTATTGACGAATTGTCGACATAGTGTCTCGTTGTTTCGAGAGAAAAGGAGCAAATGTTTCAATTTTCGTTTTTTGGCTCCAGTATTTTCCCTTAATGCAAGGTGTTTGTTCTCGGTTACGGTGCATTCGCGATCATGTGCTCACCTCACTAAGATGTGCATATTCTGGAGAAAATCGAGCGGAAAAATTTACCTTTCTGCAGAAATCGGGTGTGGTACATCAGTCTTTTTCTTTATATGTTCAGAGCAGGGTGCTTATTGGGCGACCATTTGAAACTAATTTGAACGATGTAACGACATCACCTTAACGTATTAGATATATATAGGGTAGACTCGGTGTCACTGTCATTTTCCGCACGGGTAACCTGCTGTCTGAGAGAACCATGCGAGGGAGCCTTCTGACGGACCATTTGAAACTAATTTGAACGATGTAACGACATCACCTTAACGTATTAGATATATATAGGGTAGACTCGGTGTCGCTGCCATTTTCCGCACGGGTAACCTGCTGTCTGAGAGAACCATGCGAGGGAGCCTTCTGACGGATATTGGCGTATTGGCAACATTTGTCTCGTGGGAAACTTTGGTGGGAATCTCAATTCAAACATAAACTATATTATACACTATGTTTGCATCCCATCCTCAAAATAAAGAGCTTATCAATTCCATGTCGCAATATAAATGTTCTTAAAACAATTAACAATGGAGTATGCTTAGACTGAGTAAAAACTTCCCTCATCCAACGTTTAATGGAGTAAAATTTGTTGAATCATTAATGCCTCATTAAATCTTATGCAGCGCAAAGATTTAAAGACTTCAAATACAAAATTCAAAATACACTGAATACAACACCATGAAAAGTGGATGAATTGCAATCGGTGAGGTATGCACATGTAAGCTGCAAAGCTGAAGTACTGTGCTTTATTAAAAGAATTTTATTGCTAGGGATATTCCTGTGCAGGCCCTAAGCCTCTGGTTGGCTTACTAAGTGTTCTTTATATGTTCAGAGCAGGGTGCATATTGGGCGACCATTTGAAACTCATTTGAACGATGTAACGACATCACCTTAACGTATTAGATATATATAGGGTAGACTCGGTGTCGTTGTCATTTCCTCACGGGTAACCTGCTGTCTGAGAGAACCATGCGAGGGAGCCTTCTGACGGACCATTTGAAACTAATTTGAACGATGTAACGACATCACCTTAACGTATTAGATATATATAGGGTAGACTCGTTGTCGCTGTCTATTTCCGCACGGGTATCCTGCTGTCTGAGAGAACCATGCGAGGGAGCCTTCTGACTTACCATTTGAAACTAATTTGAACGATGTAACGACATCACCTTAACGTATTAGATATATATAGGGTAGACTCGGTGTCGCTGTCATTTTCCGCACGGGTAACCTACTGTCTGAGAGAACCATGCGAGGGAGCCTTCTGACGGATATTCGCGTATTGGCAACATATGTCTCGTTGTGGTAAACTTTGGTGGGAATCTCAATTCAAACATAAACTATATTATACACTATGTTTGCATCCCATCCTGGCCGAACATTTGAAACTCAAATGAACGATTTAATGTCATGACCTTAACGTAATCGATACATATAGGGTAGACTCGGTGTTTTTTGCACATTCCTCATGGGTAATCTGCTGTTTTAGAGAACCGTGCGAAGGAGCCTACAGACGAGTATTGACGAATTGTCGACATAGTGTCTCGTTGTTTCGAGAGAAAAGGAGCAAATGTTTCAATTTTCGTTTTTTGGCTCCAGTATTTTCCCTTAATGCAAGGTGTTTGTTCTCGGTTACGGTGCATTCGCGATCATGTGCTCACCTCACTAAGATGTGCATATTCTGGAGAAAATCGAGCGGAAAAATTTACCTTTCTGCAGAAATCGGGTGTGGTACATCAGTCTTTTTCTTTATATGTTCAGAGCAGGGTGCTTATTGGGCGACCATTTGAAACTAATTTGAACGATGTAACGACATCACCTTAACGTATTAGATATATATAGGGTAGACTCGGTGTCACTGTCATTTTCCGCACGGGTAACCTGCTGTCTGAGAGAACCATGCGAGGGAGCCTTCTGACGGACCATTTGAAACTAATTTGAACGATGTAACGACATCACCTTAACGTATTAGATATATATAGGGTAGACTCGGTGTCGCTGCCATTTTCCGCACGGGTAACCTGCTGTCTGAGAGAACCATGCGAGGGAGCCTTCTGACGGATATAGGCGTATTGGCAACATTTGTCTCGTGGGAAACTTTGGTGGGAATCTCAATTCAAACATAAACTATATTATACACTATGTTTGCATCCCATCCTCAAAATAAAGAGCTTATCAATTCCATGTCGCAATATAAATGTTCTTAACACAATTAACAATGGAGTATGCTTAGACTGAGTAAAAACTTCCCTCATCCAACGTTTAATGGAGTAAAATTTGTTGAATCATTAATGCCTCATTAAATCTTATGCAGCGCAAAGCATTAAAGACTTCAAATACAAAGTTCAAAATACACTGAATACAACACCATGAAAAGTGGATGAATTGCAATCGGTGAGGTATGCACATGTAAGCTGCAAAGCTGAAGTACTGTGCTTTATTAAAAGAATTTTATTGCTAGGGATATTCCTGTGCAGGCCCTAAGTCTCTGGTTGGCTTACTAAGTGTTCTTTATATGTTCAGAGCAGGGTGCATATTGGGCGACCATTTGAAACTCATTTGAACGATGAAACGACATCACCTTAACGTATTAGATATATATAGGGTAGACTCGGTGTCGTTGTCATTTCCTCACGGGTAACCTGCTGTCTGAGAGAACCATGCGAGGGAGCCTTCTGACGGACCATTTGAAACTAATTTGAACGATGTAACGACATCACCTTAACGTATTAGATATATATAGGGTAGACTCGTTGTCGCTGTCTATTTCCGCACGGGTATCCTGCTGTCTGAGAGAACCATGCGAGGGAGCCTTCTGACGGACCATTTGAAACTAATTTGAACGATGTAACGACATCACCTTAACGTATTAGATATATATAGGGTAGACTCTGTGTCGCTGTCATTTTCCGCACGGGTAACCTGCTGTCTGAGAGAACCATGCGAGGGAGCCTTCTGACGGATATTGGCGTATTGGCAACATTTGTCTCGTTGTGGGAAACTTTGGTGGGAATCTCAATTCAAACATTAACTATATTATACACTATGTTTGCATCCCATCCTCAAAATAAAGAGCTTATCAATTCCATGTCGCAATATAAATGTTCTTAACACAATTCACAATGGAGTATGCTTAGACTGAATAAAATCTTCCCTCATCCAATGTTTAATGGAGTTAAATTTGTTGAATCATTAATGCCTCAATAAATCTTATGCAGCGCAAAGATATAAATACTTCAAATACAAAGTTCAAAATACTCTGAATACAACACCATGAAAAAAGGATGAATTGCAATCGGTGAGGTATACACATGTAAGCTGCAAAGCTGAAGTACTGTGCTTTATTAAATGAATTTTTTTGGGAGGGATATTCCTGCGTGGGCCCAAAGCCTCTGGTTGGCTACTAAGTGTTCTTTATATGTTCAGAGCAGGGTGCTTATTGGGCGACCATTTGAAACTCATTTGAACGATGTAACGACATCACCTTAACGTATTAGATATATATAGGGTAGACTCGGTGTTGGTGTCATTTTCCGCACGGGTAACCTGCTGTCTGAGAGAACCATGCCAGGGAGCCTTCTGACGGATATTGGCGTATTGGCAACATTTGTCTTGTCGTAGGAAAATTTGGTGGGAATCTGAATTCAAACATTAACTATACTATATACTATGTTTGCATCCCATCCTCAAATTAAAGAGCTTATCAATTCCATGTCGCATTATAAATGTTCTTAACACAATTCACAATGGAGTATGCTTAGACTGAGTAAAAACTTCCCTCATCCAATGTTCAGTGGAGTAAAATTTGTTGAATCATTAATGCCTCATTAAATCTTATGCAGCGCAAAGCATTAAAGACTTCAAATACAAAGTTCAAAATACACTGAATACAACACCATGAAAAGTGGATGAATTGCAATCGGTGAGGTATGCACATGTAAGCTGCAAAGCTGAAGTACTGTGCTTTATTAAAAGAATTTTATTGCTAGGGATATTCCTGTGCAGGCCCTAAGCCTCTGGTTGGCTTACTAAGTGTTCTTTATATGTTCAGAGCAGGGTGCATATTGGGCGACCATTTGAAACTCATTTGAACGATGTAACGACATCACCTTAACGTATTAGATATATATAGGGTAGACTCGGTGTCGTTGTCATTTCCTCACGGGTAACCTGCTGTCTGAGAGAACCATGCGAGGGAGCCTTCTGACGGATATTGGCGTATTGGCAACATTTATCTCGTTGTGGGAAACTTTGGTGGGAATCTCAATTCAAACATAAACTATATTATACACTATGTTTGCATCCCATCCTCAAAATAAAGAGCTTATCAATTCCATGTCGCAATATAAATGTTCTTAACACAATTAACAATGGAGTATGCTTAGACTGAGTAAAAACTTCCCTCATCCAACGTTTAATGGAGTAAAATTTGTTGAATCATTAATGCCTCATTAAATCTTATGCAGCGCAAAGCATTAAAGACTTCAAATACAAAGTTCAAAATACACTGAATACAACACCATGAAAAGTGGATGAATTGCAATCGGTGAGGTATGCACATGTAAGCTGCAAAGCTGAAGTACTGTGCTTTATTAAAAGAATTTTATTGCTAGGGATATTCCTCTGCAGGCCCTAAGTCTCTGGTTGGCTTACTAAGTGTTCTTTATATGTTCAGAGCAGGGTGCATATTGGGCGACCATTTGAAACTCATTTGAACGATGAAACGACATCACCTTAACGTATTAGATATATATAGGGTAGACTCGGTGTCGTTGTCATTTCCTCACGGGTAACCTGCTGTCTGAGAGAACCATGCGAGGGAGCCTTCTGACGGACCATTTGAAACTAATTTGAACGATGTAACGACATCACCTTAACGTATTAGATATATATAGGGTAGACTCGTTGTCGCTGTCTATTTCCGCACGGGTATCCTGCTGTCTGAGAGAACCATGCGAGGGAGCCTTCTGACGGACCATTTGAAACTAATTTGAACGATGTAACGACATCACCTTAACGTATTAGATATATATAGGGTAGACTCTGTGTCGCTGTCATTTTCCGCACGGGTAACCTGCTGTCTGAGAGAACCATGCGAGGGAGCCTTCTGACGGATATTGGCGTATTGGCAACATTTGTCTCGTTGTGGGAAACTTTGGTGGGAATCTCAATTCAAACATTAACTATATTATACACTATGTTTGCATCCCATCCTCAAAATAAAGAGCTTATCAATTCCATGTCGCAATATAAATGTTCTTAACACAATTCACAATGGAGTATGCTTAGACTGAATAAAATCTTCCCTCATCCAATGTTTAATGGAGTTAAATTTGTTGAATCATTAATGCCTCAATAAATCTTATGCAGCGCAAAGATATAAATACTTCAAATACAAAGTTCAAAATACTCTGAATACAACACCATGAAAAAAGGATGAATTGCAATCGGTGAGGTATACACATGTAAGCTGCAAAGCTGAAGTACTGTGCTTTATTAAATGAATTTTTTTGGGAGGGATATTCCTGCGTGGGCCCAAAGCCTCTGGTTGGCTACTAAGTGTTCTTTATATGTTCAGAGCAGGGTGCTTATTGGGCGACCATTTGAAACTCATTTGAACGATGTAACGACATCACCTTAACGTATTAGATATATATAGGGTAGACTCGGTGTCGGTGTCATTTTCCGCACGGGTAACCTGCTGTCTGAGAGAACCATGCCAGGGAGCCTTCTGACGGATATTGGCGTATTGGCAACATTTGTCTCGTCGTAGGAAAATTTGGTGGGAATCTGAATTCAAACATTAACTATACTATATACTATGTTTGCATCCCATCCTCAAAATAAAGAGCTTATCAATTCCATGTCGCATTATAAATGTTCTTAACACAATTCACAATGGAGTATGCTTAGACTGAGTAAAAACTTCCCTCATCCAATGTTCAGTGGAGTAAAATTTGTTGAATCATTAATGCCTCATTAAATCTTATGCAGCGCAAAGCATTAAAGACTTCAAATACAAAGTTCAAAATACACTGAATACAACACCATGAAAAGTGGATGAATTGCAATCGGTGAGGTATGCACATGTAAGCTGCAAAGCTGAAGTACTGTGCTTTATTAAAAGAATTTTATTGCTAGGGATATTCCTGTGCAGGCCCTAAGTCTCTGGTTGGCTTACTAAGTGTTCTTTATATGTTCAGAGCAGGGTGCATATTGGGCGACCATTTGAAACTCATTTGAACGATGTAACGACATCACCTTAACGTATTAGATATATATAGGGTAGACTCGGTGTCGTTGTCATTTCCTCACGGGTAACCTGCTGTCTGAGAGAACCATGCGAGGGAGCCTTCTGACGGACCATTTGAAACTAATTTGAACGATGTAACGACATCACCTTAACGTATTAGATATATATAGGGTAGACTCGTTGTCGCTGTCTATTTCCGCACGGGTATCCTGCTGTCTGAGAGAACCATGCGAGGGAGCCTTCTGACTTACCATTTGAAACTAATTTGAACGATGTAACGACATCACCTTAACGTATTAGATATATATAGGGTAGACTCGGTGTCGCTGTCATTTTCCGCACGGGTAACCTACTGTCTGAGAGAACCATGCGAGGGAGCCTTCTGACGGATATTCGCGTATTGGCAACATATGTCTCGTTGTGGTAAACTTTGGTGGGAATCTCAATTCAAACATAAACTATATTATACACTATGTTTGCATCCCATCCTGGCCGAACATTTGAAACTCAAATGAACGATTTAATGTCATGACCTTAACGTAATCGATACATATAGGGTAGACTCGGTGTTTTTTGCACATTCCTCATGGGTAATCTGCTGTTTTAGAGAACCGTGCGAAGGAGCCTACAGACGAGTATTGACGAATTGTCGACATAGTGTCTCGTTGTTTCGAGAGAAAAGGAGCAAATGTTTCAATTTTCGTTTTTTGGCTCCAGTATTTTCCCTTAATGCAAGGTGTTTGTTCTCGGTTACGGTGCATTCGCGATCATGTGCTCACCTCACTAAGATGTGCATATTCTGGAGAAAATCGAGCGGAAAAATTTACCTTTCTGCAGAAATCGGGTGTGGTACATCAGTCTTTTTCTTTATATGTTCAGAGCAGGGTGCTTATTGGGCGACCATTTGAAACTAATTTGAACGATGTAACGACATCACCTTAACGTATTAGATATATATAGGGTAGACTCGGTGTCACTGTCATTTTCCGCACGGGTAACCTGCTGTCTGAGAGAACCATGCGAGGGAGCCTTCTGACGGACCATTTGAAACTAATTTGAACGATGTAACGACATCACCTTAACGTATTAGATATATATAGGGTAGACTCGGTGTCGCTGCCATTTTCCGCACGGGTAACCTGCTGTCTGAGAGAACCATGCGAGGGAGCCTTCTGACGGATATAGGCGTATTGGCAACATTTGTCTCGTGGGAAACTTTGGTGGGAATCTCAATTCAAACATAAACTATATTATACACTATGTTTGCATCCCATCCTCAAAATAAAGAGCTTATCAATTCCATGTCGCAATATAAATGTTCTTAACACAATTAACAATGGAGTATGCTTAGACTGAGTAAAAACTTCCCTCATCCAACGTTTAATGGAGTAAAATTTGTTGAATCATTAATGCCTCATTAAATCTTATGCAGCGCAAAGCATTAAAGACTTCAAATACAAAGTTCAAAATACACTGAATACAACACCATGAAAAGTGGATGAATTGCAATCGGTGAGGTATGCACATGTAAGCTGCAAAGCTGAAGTACTGTGCTTTATTAAAAGAATTTTATTGCTAGGGATATTCCTGTGCAGGCCCTAAGTCTCTGGTTGGCTTACTAAGTGTTCTTTATATGTTCAGAGCAGGGTGCATATTGGGCGACCATTTGAAACTCATTTGAACGATGAAACGACATCACCTTAACGTATTAGATATATATAGGGTAGACTCGGTGTCGTTGTCATTTCCTCACGGGTAACCTGCTGTCTGAGAGAACCATGCGAGGGAGCCTTCTGACGGACCATTTGAAACTAATTTGAACGATGTAACGACATCACCTTAACGTATTAGATATATATAGGGTAGACTCGTTGTCGCTGTCTATTTCCGCACGGGTATCCTGCTGTCTGAGAGAACCATGCGAGGGAGCCTTCTGACGGACCATTTGAAACTAATTTGAACGATGTAACGACATCACCTTAACGTATTAGATATATATAGGGTAGACTCTGTGTCGCTGTCATTTTCCGCACGGGTAACCTGCTGTCTGAGAGAACCATGCGAGGGAGCCTTCTGACGGATATTGGCGTATTGGCAACATTTGTCTCGTTGTGGGAAACTTTGGTGGGAATCTCAATTCAAACATTAACTATATTATACACTATGTTTGCATCCCATCCTCAAAATAAAGAGCTTATCAATTCCATGTCGCAATATAAATGTTCTTAACACAATTCACAATGGAGTATGCTTAGACTGAATAAAATCTTCCCTCATCCAATGTTTAATGGAGTTAAATTTGTTGAATCATTAATGCCTCAATAAATCTTATGCAGCGCAAAGATATAAATACTTCAAATACAAAGTTCAAAATACTCTGAATACAACACCATGAAAAAAGGATGAATTGCAATCGGTGAGGTATACACATGTAAGCTGCAAAGCTGAAGTACTGTGCTTTATTAAATGAATTTTTTTGGGAGGGATATTCCTGCGTGGGCCCAAAGCCTCTGGTTGGCTACTAAGTGTTCTTTATATGTTCAGAGCAGGGTGCTTATTGGGCGACCATTTGAAACTCATTTGAACGATGTAACGACATCACCTTAACGTATTAGATATATATAGGGTAGACTCGGTGAATTTTCCGCACGGGTAACCTGCTGTCTGAGAGAACCATGCCAGGGAGCCTTCTGACGGATATTGGCGTATTGGCAACATTTGTCTTGTCGTAGGAAAATTTGGTGGGAATCTGAATTCAAACATTAACTATACTATATACTATGTTTGCATCCCATCCTCAAATTAAAGAGCTTATCAATTCCATGTCGCATTATAAATGTTCTTAACACAATTCACAATGGAGTATGCTTAGACTGAGTAAAAACTTCCCTCATCCAATGTTCAGTGGAGTAAAATTTGTTGAATCATTAATGCCTCATTAAATCTTATGCAGCGCAAAGCATTAAAGACTTCAAATACAAAGTTCAAAATACACTGAATACAACACCATGAAAAGTGGATGAATTGCAATCGGTGAGGTATGCACATGTAAGCTGCAAAGCTGAAGTACTGTGCTTTATTAAAAGAATTTTATTGCTAGGGATATTCCTGTGCAGGCCCTAAGCCTCTGGTTTCTTACTAAGTGTTCTTTATATGTTCAGAGCAGGGTGCATATTGGGCGACCATTTGAAACTCACTTGAACGATGTAACGACATCACCTTAACGTATTAGATATATATAGGGTAGACTCGGTGTTGGTGTCATTTTCCGCACGGGTAACCTGCTGTCTGAGAGAACCATGCCAGGGAGCCTTCTGACGGATATTAGCGTATTGGCAACATTTGTCTCGTCGTAGGAAAATTTGGTGGGAATCTGAATTCAAACATTAACTATACTATATACTATGTTTGCATCCCATCCTCAAAATAAAGAGCTTATCAATTCCATGTCGCAATATAAATGTTCTTAACACAATTCACAATGGAGTATGCTTAGACTGAGTAAAAACTTCCCTCATCCAATGTTCAGTGGAGTAAAATTTGTTGAATCATTAATGCCTCATTAAATCTTATGCAGCGCAAAGCATTAAAGACTTCAAATACAAAGTTCAAAATACACTGAATACAACACCATGAAAAGTGGATGAATTGCAATCGGTGAGGTATGCACATGTAAGCTGCAAAGCTGAAGTACTGTGCTTTATTAAAAGAATTTTATTGCTAGGGATATTCCTGTGCAGGCCCTAAGCCTCTGGTTGGCTTACTAAGTGTTCTTTATATGTTCAGAGCAGGGTGCATATTGGGCGACCATTTGAAACTCATTTGAACGATGTAACGACATCACCTTAACGTATTAGATATATATAGGGTAGACTCGGTGTCGTTGTCATTTCCTCACGGGTAACCTGCTGTCTGAGAGAACCATGCGAGGGAGCCTTCTGACGGACCATTTGAAACTAATTTGAACGATGTAACGACATCACCTTAACGTATTAGATATATATAGGGTAGACTCGTTGTCGCTGTCTATTTCCGCACGGGTATCCTGCTGTCTGAGAGAACCATGCGAGGGAGCCTTCTGACTTACCATTTGAAACTAATTTGAACGATGTAACGACATCACCTTAACGTATTAGATATATATAGGGTAGACTCGGTGTCGCTGTCATTTTCCGCACGGGTAACCTGCTGTCTGAGAGAACCATGCGAGGGAGCCTTCTGACGGATATTGGCGTATTGGCAACATTTATCTCGTTGTGGGAAACTTTGGTGGGAATCTCAATTCAAACATTAACTATATTATACACTATGTTTGCATCCCATCCTCAAAATAAAGAGCTTATCAATTCCATGTCGCAATATAAATGTTCTTAACACAATTCACAATGGAGTATGCTTAGACTGAATAAAATCTTCCCTCATCCAATGTTTAATGGAGTTAAATTTGTTGAATCATTAATGCCTCATTAAATCTTATGCAGCGCAAAGATATAAATACTTCAAATACAAAGTTCAAAATACTCTGAATACAACACCATGAAAAAAGGATGAATTGCAATCGGTGAGGTATACACATGTAAGCTGCAAAGCTGAAGTACTGTGCTTTATTAAATGAATTTTTTTGGGAGGGATATTCCTGCGTGGGCCCAAAGCCTCTGGTTGGCTACTAAGTGTTCTTTATATGTTCAGAGCAGGGTGCTTATTGGGCGACCATTTGAAACTCATTTGAACGATGTAACGACATCACCTTAACGTATTAGATATATATAGGGTAGACTCGGTGTCGCTGTCATTTTCCGCACGGGTAACCTGCTGTCTGAGAGAACCATGCGAGGGAGCCTTCTGACGGATATTGGCGTATTGGCAACATTTATCTCGTTGTGGGAAACTTTGGTGGGAATCTCAATTCAAACATTAACTATATTATACACTATGTTTGCATCCCATCCTCAAAATAAAGAGCTTATCAATTCCATGTCGCAATATAAATGTTCTTAACACAATTCACAATGGAGTATGCTTAGACTGAATAAAATCTTCCCTCATCCAATGTTTAATGGAGTTAAATTTGTTGAATCATTAATGCCTCATTAAATCTTATGCAGCGCAAAGATATAAATACTTCAAATACAAAGTTCAAAATACTCTGAATACAACACCATGAAAAAAGGATGAATTGCAATCGGTGAGGTATACACATGTAAGCTGCAAAGCTGAAGTACTGTGCTTTATTAAATGAATTTTTTTGGGAGGGATATTCCTGCGTGGGCCCAAAGCCTCTGGTTGGCTACTAAGTGTTCTTTATATGTTCAGAGCAGGGTGCTTATTGGGCGACCATTTGAAACTCATTTGAACGATGTAACGACATCACCTTAACGTATTAGATATATATAGGGTAGACTCGGTGTCGGTGTCATTTTCCGCACGGGTAACCTGCTGTCTGAGAGAACCATGCCAGGGAGCCTTCTGACGGATATTGGCGTATTGGCAACATTTGTCTCGTCGTAGGAAAATTTGGTGGGAATCTGAATTCAAACATTAACTATACTATATACTATGTTTGCATCCCATCCTCAAAATAAAGAGCTTATCAATTCCATGTCGCAATATAAATGTTCTTAACACAATTAACAATGGAGTATGCTTAGACTGAGTAAAAACTTCCCTCATCCAACGTTTAATGGAGTAAAATTTGTTGAATCATTAATGCCTCATTAAATCTTATGCAGCGCAAAGCATTAAAGACTTCAAATACAAAGTTCAAAATACACTGAATACAACACCATGAAAAGTGGATGAATTGCAATCGGTGAGGTATGCACATGTAAGCTGCAAAGCTGAAGTACTGTGCTTTATTAAAAGAATTTTATTGCTAGGGATATTCCTGTGCAGGCCCTAAGTCTCTGGTTGGCTTACTAAGTGTTCTTTATATGTTCAGAGCAGGGTGCATATTGGGCGACCATTTGAAACTCATTTGAACGATGAAACGACATCACCTTAACGTATTAGATATATATAGGGTAGACTCGGTGTCGTTGTCATTTCCTCACGGGTAACCTGCTGTCTGAGAGAACCATGCGAGGGAGCCTTCTGACGGACCATTTGAAACTAATTTGAACGATGTAACGACATCACCTTAACGTATTAGATATATATAGGGTAGACTCGTTGTCGCTGTCTATTTCCGCACGGGTATCCTGCTGTCTGAGAGAACCATGCGAGGGAGCCTTCTGACGGACCATTTGAAACTAATTTGAACGATGTAACGACATCACCTTAACGTATTAGATATATATAGGGTAGACTCTGTGTCGCTGTCATTTTCCGCACGGGTAACCTGCTGTCTGAGAGAACCATGCGAGGGAGCCTTCTGACGGATATTGGCGTATTGGCAACATTTGTCTCGTTGTGGGAAACTTTGGTGGGAATCTCAATTCAAACATTAACTATATTATACACTATGTTTGCATCCCATCCTCAAAATAAAGAGCTTATCAATTCCATGTCGCAATATAAATGTTCTTAACACAATTCACAATGGAGTATGCTTAGACTGAATAAAATCTTCCCTCATCCAATGTTTAATGGAGTTAAATTTGTTGAATCATTAATGCCTCAATAAATCTTATGCAGCGCAAAGATATAAATACTTCAAATACAAAGTTCAAAATACTCTGAATACAACACCATGAAAAAAGGATGAATTGCAATCGGTGAGGTATACACATGTAAGCTGCAAAGCTGAAGTACTGTGCTTTATTAAATGAATTTTTTTGGGAGGGATATTCCTGCGTGGGCCCAAAGCCTCTGGTTGGCTACTAAGTGTTCTTTATATGTTCAGAGCAGGGTGCTTATTGGGCGACCATTTGAAACTCATTTGAACGATGTAACGACATCACCTTAACGTATTAGATATATATAGGGTAGACTCGGTGTTGGTGTCATTTTCCGCACGGGTAACCTGCTGTCTGAGAGAACCATGCCAGGGAGCCTTCTGACGGATATTGGCGTATTGGCAACATTTGTCTTGTCGTAGGAAAATTTGGTGGGAATCTGAATTCAAACATTAACTATACTATATACTATGTTTGCATCCCATCCTCAAATTAAAGAGCTTATCAATTCCATGTCGCATTATAAATGTTCTTAACACAATTCACAATGGAGTATGCTTAGACTGAGTAAAAACTTCCCTCATCCAATGTTCAGTGGAGTAAAATTTGTTGAATCATTAATGCCTCATTAAATCTTATGCAGCGCAAAGCATTAAAGACTTCAAATACAAAGTTCAAAATACACTGAATACAACACCATGAAAAGTGGATGAATTGCAATCGGTGAGGTATGCACATGTAAGCTGCAAAGCTGAAGTACTGTGCTTTATTAAAAGAATTTTATTGCTAGGGATATTCCTGTGCAGGCCCTAAGCCTCTGGTTTCTTACTAAGTGTTCTTTATATGTTCAGAGCAGGGTGCATATTGGGCGACCATTTGAAACTCACTTGAACGATGTAACGACATCACCTTAACGTATTAGATATATATAGGGTAGACTCGGTGTTGGTGTCATTTTCCGCACGGGTAACCTGCTGTCTGAGAGAACCATGCCAGGGAGCCTTCTGACGGATATTAGCGTATTGGCAACATTTGTCTCGTCGTAGGAAAATTTGGTGGGAATCTGAATTCAAACATTAACTATACTATATACTATGTTTGCATCCCATCCTCAAAATAAAGAGCTTATCAATTCCATGTCGCAATATAAATGTTCTTAACACAATTCACAATGGAGTATGCTTAGACTGAGTAAAAACTTCCCTCATCCAATGTTCAGTGGAGTAAAATTTGTTGAATCATTAATGCCTCATTAAATCTTATGCAGCGCAAAGCATTAAAGACTTCAAATACAAAGTTCAAAATACACTGAATACAACACCATGAAAAGTGGATGAATTGCAATCGGTGAGGTATGCACATGTAAGCTGCAAAGCTGAAGTACTGTGCTTTATTAAAAGAATTTTATTGCTAGGGATATTCCTGTGCAGGCCCTAAGCCTCTGGTTGGCTTACTAAGTGTTCTTTATATGTTCAGAGCAGGGTGCATATTGGGCGACCATTTGAAACTCATTTGAACGATGTAACGACATCACCTTAACGTATTAGATATATATAGGGTAGACTCGGTGTCGTTGTCATTTCCTCACGGGTAACCTGCTGTCTGAGAGAACCATGCGAGGGAGCCTTCTGACGGACCATTTGAAACTAATTTGAACGATGTAACGACATCACCTTAACGTATTAGATATATATAGGGTAGACTCGTTGTCGCTGTCTATTTCCGCACGGGTATCCTGCTGTCTGAGAGAACCATGCGAGGGAGCCTTCTGACTTACCATTTGAAACTAATTTGAACGATGTAACGACATCACCTTAACGTATTAGATATATATAGGGTAGACTCGGTGTCGCTGTCATTTTCCGCACGGGTAACCTGCTGTCTGAGAGAACCATGCGAGGGAGCCTTCTGACGGATATTGGCGTATTGGCAACATTTATCTCGTTGTGGGAAACTTTGGTGGGAATCTCAATTCAAACATTAACTATATTATACACTATGTTTGCATCCCATCCTCAAAATAAAGAGCTTATCAATTCCATGTCGCAATATAAATGTTCTTAACACAATTCACAATGGAGTATGCTTAGACTGAATAAAATCTTCCCTCATCCAATGTTTAATGGAGTTAAATTTGTTGAATCATTAATGCCTCATTAAATCTTATGCAGCGCAAAGATATAAATACTTCAAATACAAAGTTCAAAATACTCTGAATACAACACCATGAAAAAAGGATGAATTGCAATCGGTGAGGTATACACATGTAAGCTGCAAAGCTGAAGTACTGTGCTTTATTAAATGAATTTTTTTGGGAGGGATATTCCTGCGTGGGCCCAAAGCCTCTGGTTGGCTACTAAGTGTTCTTTATATGTTCAGAGCAGGGTGCTTATTGGGCGACCATTTGAAACTCATTTGAACGATGTAACGACATCACCTTAACGTATTAGATATATATAGGGTAGACTCGGTGTCGCTGTCATTTTCCGCACGGGTAACCTGCTGTCTGAGAGAACCATGCGAGGGAGCCTTCTGACGGATATTGGCGTATTGGCAACATTTATCTCGTTGTGGGAAACTTTGGTGGGAATCTCAATTCAAACATTAACTATATTATACACTATGTTTGCATCCCATCCTCAAAATAAAGAGCTTATCAATTCCATGTCGCAATATAAATGTTCTTAACACAATTCACAATGGAGTATGCTTAGACTGAATAAAATCTTCCCTCATCCAATGTTTAATGGAGTTAAATTTGTTGAATCATTAATGCCTCATTAAATCTTATGCAGCGCAAAGATATAAATACTTCAAATACAAAGTTCAAAATACTCTGAATACAACACCATGAAAAAAGGATGAATTGCAATCGGTGAGGTATACACATGTAAGCTGCAAAGCTGAAGTACTGTGCTTTATTAAATGAATTTTTTTGGGAGGGATATTCCTGCGTGGGCCCAAAGCCTCTGGTTGGCTACTAAGTGTTCTTTATATGTTCAGAGCAGGGTGCTTATTGGGCGACCATTTGAAACTCATTTGAACGATGTAACGACATCACCTTAACGTATTAGATATATATAGGGTAGACTCGGTGTCGGTGTCATTTTCCGCACGGGTAACCTGCTGTCTGAGAGAACCATGCCAGGGAGCCTTCTGACGGATATTGGCGTATTGGCAACATTTGTCTCGTCGTAGGAAAATTTGGTGGGAATCTGAATTCAAACATTAACTATACTATATACTATGTTTGCATCCCATCCTCAAAATAAAGAGCTTATCAATTCCATGTCGCATTATAAATGTTCTTAACACAATTCACAATGGAGTATGCTTAGACTGAGTAAAAACTTCCCTCATCCAACGTTTAATGGAGTAAAATTTGTTGAATCATTAATGCCTCATTAAATCTTATGCAGCGCAAAGATTTAAAGACTTCAAATACAAAATTCAAAATACACTGAATACAACACCATGAAAAGTGGATGAATTGCAATCGGTGAGGTATGCACATGTAAGCTGCAAAGCTGAAGTACTGTGCTTTATTAAAAGAATTTTATTGCTAGGGATATTCCTGTGCAGGCCCTAAGCCTCTGGTTGGCTTACTAAGTGTTCTTTATATGTTCAGAGCAGGGTGCATATTGGGCGACCATTTGAAACTCATTTGAACGATGTAACGACATCACCTTAACGTATTAGATATATATAGGGTAGACTCGGTGTCGTTGTCATTTCCTCACGGGTAACCTGCTGTCTGAGAGAACCATGCGAGGGAGCCTTCTGACGGACCATTTGAAACTAATTTGAACGATGTAACGACATCACCTTAACGTATTAGATATATATAGGGTAGACTCGTTGTCGCTGTCTATTTCCGCACGGGTATCCTGCTGTCTGAGAGAACCATGCGAGGGAGCCTTCTGACTTACCATTTGAAACTAATTTGAACGATGTAACGACATCACCTTAACGTATTAGATATATATAGGGTAGACTCGGTGTCGCTGTCATTTTCCGCACGGGTAACCTACTGTCTGAGAGAACCATGCGAGGGAGCCTTCTGACGGATATTCGCGTATTGGCAACATATGTCTCGTTGTGGTAAACTTTGGTGGGAATCTCAATTCAAACATAAACTATATTATACACTATGTTTGCATCCCATCCTGGCCGAACATTTGAAACTCAAATGAACGATTTAATGTCATGACCTTAACGTAATCGATACATATAGGGTAGACTCGGTGTTTTTTGCACATTCCTCATGGGTAATCTGCTGTTTTAGAGAACCGTGCGAAGGAGCCTACAGACGAGTATTGACGAATTGTCGACATAGTGTCTCGTTGTTTCGAGAGAAAAGGAGCAAATGTTTCAATTTTCGTTTTTTGGCTCCAGTATTTTCCCTTAATGCAAGGTGTTTGTTCTCGGTTACGGTGCATTCGCGATCATGTGCTCACCTCACTAAGATGTGCATATTCTGGAGAAAATCGAGCGGAAAAATTTACCTTTCTGCAGAAATCGGGTGTGGTACATCAGTCTTTTTCTTTATATGTTCAGAGCAGGGTGCTTATTGGGCGACCATTTGAAACTAATTTGAACGATGTAACGACATCACCTTAACGTATTAGATATATATAGGGTAGACTCGGTGTCACTGTCATTTTCCGCACGGGTAACCTGCTGTCTGAGAGAACCATGCGAGGGAGCCTTCTGACGGACCATTTGAAACTAATTTGAACGATGTAACGACATCACCTTAACGTATTAGATATATATAGGGTAGACTCGGTGTCGCTGCCATTTTCCGCACGGGTAACCTGCTGTCTGAGAGAACCATGCGAGGGAGCCTTCTGACGGATATAGGCGTATTGGCAACATTTGTCTCGTGGGAAACTTTGGTGGGAATCTCAATTCAAACATAAACTATATTATACACTATGTTTGCATCCCATCCTCAAAATAAAGAGCTTATCAATTCCATGTCGCAATATAAATGTTCTTAAAACAATTAACAATGGAGTATGCTTAGACTGAGTAAAAACTTCCCTCATCCAACGTTTAATGGAGTAAAATTTGTTGAATCATTAATGCCTCATTAAATCTTATGCAGCGCAAAGATTTAAAGACTTCAAATACAAAATTCAAAATACACTGAATACAACACCATGAAAAGTGGATGAATTGCAATCGGTGAGGTATGCACATGTAAGCTGCAAAGCTGAAGTACTGTGCTTTATTAAAAGAATTTTATTGCTAGGGATATTCCTGTGCAGGCCCTAAGCCTCTGGTTGGCTTACTAAGTGTTCTTTATATGTTCAGAGCAGGGTGCATATTGGGCGACCATTTGAAACTCATTTGAACGATGTAACGACATCACCTTAACTTATTAGATATATATAGGGTAGACTCAGTGTCGTTGTCATTTCCTCACGGGTAACCTGCTGTCTGAGAGAACCATGCGAGGGAGCCTTCTGACGGACCATTTTGAAACTAATTTGAACGATGTAACGACATCACCTTAACGTATTAGATATATATAGGGTAGACTCGTTGTCGCTGTCTATTTCCGCACGGGTATCCTGCTGTCTGAGAGAACCATGCGAGGGAGCCTTCTGACTTACCATTTGAAACTAATTTGAACGATGTAACGACATCACCTTAACGTATTAGATATATATAGGGTAGACTCGGTGTCGCTGTCATTTTCCGCACGGGTAACCTACTGTCTGAGAGAACCATGCGAGGGAGCCTTCTGACGGATATTCGCGTATTGGCAACATATGTCTCGTTGTGGTAAACTTTGGTGGGAATCTCAATTCAAACATAAACTATATTATACACTATGTTTGCATCCCATCCTGGCCGAACATTTGAAACTCAAATGAACGATGTAATGACATCACCTTAACGTATTCGATACATATAGGGTAGAACTCGGTGTTTTTTGCACATTCCTCATGGGTAATCTGCTGCTTTAGAGAACCATGGGAAGAGCCTACAGACGAGTATTGACGAATTTTCGACATAGTGTCTCGTTGTTTCGAGGGAAAAGGGAGGAAATGTTTCAATTTTCGTTTTTTGGCTCCAATATTTTCCCTTAATGCTAGGTGTTTGTTCTCGGTTACGGTGCATTCGCGATCATGTGCTCACCTCACTTAGATGTGCTTATTCTGGAGAAAATCGAGCCGAAAAATTTACCTTTCTCCAGAAATCGGGTTTGGTGCATCAGACGTTTTCTTTATATGTTCAGAGCAGGGTGCTTATTGGGCGACCATTTGAAACTCATTTGAACGATGTAACGACATCACCTTAACGTATTCGATATATATAGGGTAGACTCGGTGTTGGTGTCATTTTCCGCAAGGGTAACCTGCCTGTCTGAGAGAACCATGCCCGGAGCATTCTGACGGATATTGGCGTATTGGCAACATTTGTCTCGTTGTGGGAAACTTTGGTGGGAATCTCAATTCAAACATTAACTATATTATACACTATGTTTGCATCCCATCCTCAAAATAAAGAGCTTATCAATTCCATGTCGCAATGTAAATGTTCTTAACACAATTCACAATGGAGTCTGCTTAGACTGAGTAAAAACTTCCCTCATCCAATGTTTAATGGAGTAAAATTTGTTGAATCATTAATGCCTTATTAAATCTTATGCAGCGCAAGATTTAAAGACTTCAAATACAAAGTTCAAAATACACTGAATACAACATCATGAAAAATGGATGAATTGCAATAGGTGAGGTATGCACATGTAAGCTGCAAAGCTGAAGTACTGTGCTTTATTAAAAGAATTTTTTTGTGAGGGATATTCCTGTGCAGGCCCTAAGCCTCTGGTTGGCTTACTAAGTGTTCTTTATATGTTCAGAGCAGGGTGCATATTGGGTGACCATTTGAAACTCATTTGAACGATGTAACGACATCACCTTAACTTATTCGATTTATATAGGGTAGACTCGGTGTTGGTGTCATTTTCCGCACGGGTAACCTGCTATCTGAGAGAACCATGCGAGGGAGCCTTCTGACGGATACTAGCGTATTGGCAACATTTGTCTAGTTGTGGTAAACTTTGGTGGGAATCTCAATTCAAACATAAACTATATTATACACTATGTTTGCATCCCATCCTGGCTGAACATTTGAAACTCAAATGAACGATGTAATGACATCACCTTAACGTATTCGATACATATAGGGTAGACTCGGTGTTTTTTGCACATTCCTCATGGGTAATCTGCTGTTTTAGAGAACCATGCGAAAGAGCCTACAGACGAGTATTGACGAATTGTCGACATAGTGTCTCGTTGACAGAGAAAAGGAGCAAATGTTTCCCATTATTTGTTTTTAGGCTCCAGTCTTTTCCCTCAATGCAAGGTGCTAGTTCTCGCTTCCGGTGCCGGTCGCGATCATGTCCTAACCTCACTTAGATGGAGGAAATCGAGCCGAAAAATTTACCTTTGTCCAGAAATCGGATGTGGTACATCACACTTTTCGTTGTATGTTCAGAGCAGGGTGCTTACTGGCCGAACATTTGAAACTCAAATGAACGATTTAATGACATGACCCTTAACGTAATCGATACATATAGGGTAGACTCGGTGTTTTTTGCACATTCCTCATGGTAATCTGCTGTTTTAGAGAACCATGGAAGGAGCCTACAGACGAGTATTGACGAATTGTCGACATAGTTACTCGTTGTTTCGAGAGAAAAGGAGCAATGTTTTCAATTTTCGTTTTTTGGCTCCAGTATTTTCCCTAATGCAAGGTGTTTGTTCTCGGTTACCGTGCATTCGCGATCATGTGCTCACCTCACTTAGATGTGCTTATTCTGGAGAAAATCGAGCCGAAAAATTTACCTTTTCTCCAGAAATCGGGTTTGGTGCATCAGACGTTTTCTTTATATGTTCAGAGCAGGGTGCTTATTGGGCGACCATTTGAAAACTCATTTGAACGATGTAACGGACATCACCTTAACGTATTCGATATATATAGGGTAGACCTCGGTGTGGGTGTCATTTTCCGCACGGGTAACCTGCTGTCTGAGAGAACCATGCCCGGAGCATTCTGACGGATATTGGCGTATTAGCAACATTTGTCTCGTTGTGGGAAAACTTTGGTGGGAATCTCAATTCAAACATAACTATATTATACACTATGTTTGCATCCCATCCTCAAAATAAAGAGCTTATCAATTCCATGTCGCAATAGTAAATTGTTCTTAACACAAATTCACAATGGAGTCTGCTTAGGACTGAGTAAAAAACTTCCCTCATCCATGTTTAATGAGTAAAATTTGTTGAATCATTAATGCCTTATTAAATCTTATGCAGCGCAAAGATTTAAAAGACTTCAAATACAAAGTTCAAAATACCACTGAATACAAACACCATTAAAAGTGGAAGAATTGCAATCGGTGAGGTATGCACATGTAAGCTGCAAAGCTGAAGTACTGTGCTTTATTAAAAGAATTTTATTGCTAGGGATATCCTGTGCAGGCCCTAAGCCTCTGGTTGGCTTACTAAGTGTTCTTTATATGTTCGAGCAGGGTGCATATTGGGCGACCATTTGAAACGTCATTTGAACGATGTAACGACATCACCTTAACGTATTAGATATATATAGGGTAGACTCGGTGTCGTTGTCATTTCCTCACGGGTAACCTGCTGTCTGAGAGAACCATGCGAGGGAGCCTTCTGACGGACCATTTGAAACTAATTTGAACGATGTAACGAACATCACCTTAACGTAATTAGATATATATAGGGTAGACTCGTTGTCGCTGTCTATTTCCGCACGGGTATCCTGCTGTCCTGAGAGACCATGCGAGGGAGCCTTCTGACTTACCATTTGAAACTAATTTGAACGATGTAACGATATCACCTTAACGTATTAGATATATATAGGGTAGACTCGGTGTCGCTTGTCATTTTCCGCACGGGTAAACCTGCTGTCTGAGAGAACCAATGCGAGGGAGCCTTCTGACGGATCATTTGAAACTAATTTGAACGATGTAAACGACATCACCTTAACGTATTAGATATATATAGGGTAGAACTCGGTGTCGCTGTCATTTTCCGCACGGGTAACCTGCTGTCTGAGAGAACCATGCGAGGGAGCCTTCTGACGGATATTGGCGTATTGGCAACATTTATCTCGTTGTGGGGAAACTTTGGTGGGAATCTCAATTCAAAACATTAACTATATTATACACTATGTTTGCATCCCATCCTCAAAATAAAAGAGCTTATCAATTCCATGTCGCAATATAAATGTTCTTAACAACAATTCACAATGGAGTATGCTTAGACTGTAATAAAATCTTCCCTCATCCAATGTTTAATGGAGTTAAATTTGTTGAATCATTAATGCCTCATTAAATCTTATGCAGCGCAAAAGATATAAATACTTCAAATACAAAGTTCAAAAATACTCTGAATACAACACCATGAAAAAAGGATGAATTGCAATCGGTGAGGTATACACATGTAAGCTGCAAAGCTGAAGTACTGTGCTTTATTAAATGAATTTTTTTGGGAGGGATATTCCTGCGTGGGCCCAAAGCCTCTGGTTGGCTACTAAGTGTTCTTTATATGTTCAGAGCAGGGTGCTTATTGGGCGACCATTTGAAAACTCATTTGAACGATGTAAACGACATCACCTTAACGTATTAGATATATATAGGGTAGACTCGGTGTCGGTGGTCATTTTCCGCACGGGTAACCTGCTGTCTGAGAGAACCATGCCAGGGAGCCTTCTGCGGATATTGGCGTAATTGGCAACATTTGTCTCGTCGTAGGAAAATTGGTGGGAATCTGAATTCAAACATTAACTATAACTATATACTATGTTTGCATCCCATCCTCAAATAAAGAGCTTATCAATTCCATGTCGCATTATAAATGTTCTTAACACAATTCACATGGAGTATGCTTAGACTGAGTAAAAACTTCCCTCATCCAATGTTCAGTGGAGTAAAATTTGTTGAATCATTAATGCCTCATTAAATCTTATGCAGCGCAAAGCATTAAAGACTTCAAATACAAAGTTCAAAATACACTGAAAACAACACCATGAAAAGTGGATGAATTGCAATCGGTGAGGTATGCACATGTAAGCTGCAAAGCTGAAGTACTGTGCTTTATTAAAGAATTTTATTGCTAGGGATATTCCTGTGCAGGCCCTAAGTCTCTGGTTGGCTTACTAAGTGTTCTTTATATGTTCAGAGCAGGGTGCATATTGGGCGACCATTTGAAACTCATTTGAAACGATGTAACGACATCACCTTAACGTATTAGATATATATAGGGTAGACTCGGTGTCGTTGTCATTTCCTCACGGGTAACCTGCTGTCTGAGAGAACCATGCGAGGGAGCCTTCTGACGGACCATTTGAAACTAATTTGAACGATGTAACGACATCACCTTAAACGTATTAGATATATATAGGGTAGACTCGTTGTCGCTGTCTATTTCCGCACGGGTAATCCTGCTGTCTGAAGAGAACCATGCGAGGGAGCCTTCTGACTTACCATTTGAAACTAATTTGAACGATGTAACGACATCACCTTAACGTATTAGATATATATAGGGTAGACTCGGTGTCGCTGTCATTTTCCGCACGGGTAACCTACTGTCTGAGAGAACCATGCGAGGGAGCCTTCTGACGGATATTCGCGTATTGGCAACATATGTCTCGTTGTGGTAAACTTTGGTGGGAAATCTCAATTCAAACATAAACTATATTATACACCTATGTTTGCATCCCATCCTGGCCGAACATTTGAAACTCAAATGAACGATTTAATGTCATGACCTTAACGTAATCGATACATATAGGGTAGACTCGGTGGTTTTTTGCACATTCCTCATGGGTATCTGCTGTTTTAGAGAACCGTGCGAAGGAGCCTACAGACGAGTATTGAACGAATTGTCGACATAGTGGTCTCGTTGTTTCGAGAGAAAAGGAGCAAATGTTTTCAATTTTCGTTTTTTGGCTCCAGTATTTTCCTTAATGCAAGGTGTTTGTTTCTCGGTTACGGTGCATTCGCGATCATGTGCTCACCTCACTAAGATGTGCATATTCTGGAGAAAATCGAGCGGAAAAAATTTACCTTTCTGCAGAAATCGGGTGTGGTACATCAGTCTTTTTCTTTATATGTTCAAGCAGGGTGCTTATTGGGCGACCATTTGGAAACTAATTTTGAACGATGTACGACATCACCTTAACGTATTAGATATATATAGGGTAGACTCGGTGTCACTGTCATTTTCCGCACGGGTAACCTGCTGTCTGAGAGAAACATGCGAGGGAGCCTTCTGACGGACCATTTGAAACTAATTTGAACGATGTAACGACATCACCTTAACGTATTAGATATATATAGGGTTAGACTCGGTGTCGCTGCCATTTTCCGCACGGGTAACCTGCTGTCTGAGAGAACCATGCGAGGGAGCCTTCTGACGGATATAGGCGTATTGGCAACATTTGTCCTCGTGGGAAACTTTGGTGGGAATCTCAATTCAAACATAAACTATATTATACACTATGTTTGCATCCCATCCTCAAAATAAAGAGCTTATCAATTCCATGTCGCAATATAAATGTTCTTAACACAATTAACAATGGAGTATGCTTAGACTGAGTAAAAACTTCCTCATCCAACGTTTAATGGAGTAAAATTTGTTGAATCATTAATGCCTCATTAAATCTTATGCAGCGCAAAGCATTAAAGACTTCAAATACAAAGTTCAAAATACACTGAATACAACACCATGAAAAGTGGATGAATTGCAATCGGTGAGGTATGCACATGTAAGCTGCAAAGCTGAAGTACTGTGCTTTATTAAAAGAATTTTATTGCTAGGGATATCCTGTGCAGGCCCTAAGTCTCTGGTTGGCTTACTAAGTGTTCTTTATATGTTCAGAGCAGGGTGCATATTGGGCGACCATTTGAAACTCATTTGAACGATGAAACGACATCACCTTAACGTATTAGATATATATAGGGTAGACTCGGTGTCGTTGTCATTTCCTCACGGGTAACCTGCTGTCTGAGAGAACCATGCGAGGGAGCCTTCTGACGGACCATTTGAAACTAATTTGAACGATGTAACGACATCACCTTAACGTATTAGATATATATAGGGTAGACTCGTTGTCGCTGTCTATTTCCGCACGGGTATCCTGCTGTCTGAGAGAACCATGCGAGGGAGCCTTCTGACGGACCATTTGAAACTAATTTGAACGATGTAACGACATCACCTTAACGTATTAGATATATATAGGGTAGACTCTGTGTCGCTGTCATTTTCCGCACGGGTAACCTGCTGTCTGAGAGAACCATGCGAGGGAGCCTTCTGACGGATATTGGCGTATTGGCAACATTTGTCTCGTTGTGGGAAACTTTGGTGGGAATCTCAATTCAAACATTAACTATATTATACACTATGTTTGCATCCCATCCTCAAAATAAAGAGCTTATCAATTCCATGTCGCAATATAAATGTTCTTAACACAATTCACAATGGAGTATGCTTAGACTGAATAAAATCTTCCCTCATCCAATGTTTAATGGAGTTAAATTTGTTGAATCATTAATGCCTCAATAAATCTTATGCAGCGCAAAGATATAAATACTTCAAATACAAAGTTCAAAATACTCTGAATACAACACCATGAAAAAGGATGAATTGCAATCGGTGAGGTATACACATGTAAGCTGCAAAGCTGAAGTACTGTGCTTTATTAAATGAATTTTTTTGGGAGGGATATTCCTGCGTGGGCCCAAAGCCTCTGGTTGGCTACTAAGTGTTCTTTATATGTTCAGAGCAGGGTGCTTATTGGGCGACCATTTGAAACTCATTTGAACGATGTAACGACATCACCTTAACGTATTAGATATATATAGGGTAGACTCGGTGTCGGTGTCATTTTCCGCACGGGTAACCTGCTGTCTGAGAGAACCATGCCAGGAGCCTTCTGACGGATATTGGCGTATTGGCAACATTTGTCTCGTCGTAGGAAAATTTGGTGGGAATCTGAATTCAAACATTAACTATACTATATACTATGTTTGCATCCCATCCTCAAATAAGAGCTTATCAATTCCATGTCGCATTATAAATGTTCTTAACACAATTCACAATGGAGTATGCTTAGACTGAGTAAAAACTTCCCTCATCCAATGTTCAGTGGAGTAAAATTTGTTGAATCATTAATGCCTCATTAATCTTATGCAGCGCAAAGCATTAAAGACTTCAAATACAAAGTTCAAATACACTGAATACACACCATGAAAGTGGATGAATTGCAATCGGTGAGGTATGCACATGTAAGCTGCAAAGCTGAAGTACTGTGCTTTATTAAAAGAATTTTATTGCTAGGGATATTCCTGTGCAGGCCCTAAGTCTCTGGTTGGCTTACTAAGTGTTCTTTATATGTTCAGAGCAGGGTGCATATTGGGCGACCATTTGAAACTCATTTGAACGATGTAACGACATCACCTTAACGTATTAGATATATATAGGGTAGACTCGGTGTCGTTGTCATTTCCTCACGGGTAACCTGCTGTCTGGAGAACCATGCGAGGGAGCCTTCTGACGGACCATTTGAAACTAATTTGAACGATGTAACGACATCACCTTAACGTATTAGATATATATAGGGTAGACTCGTTGTCGCTGTCTATTTCCGCACGGGTATCCTGCTGTCTGAGAGAACCATGCGAGGGAGCCTTCTGACTTACCATTTGAAACTAATTTGAACGATGTAACGACATCACCTTAACGTATTAGATATATTAGGGTAGACTCGTGTCGCTGTCATTTTCCGCACGGGTAACCTACTGTCTGAGAGAACCATGCGAGGGAGCCTTCTGACGGATATTCGCGTATTGGCAACATATGTCTCGTTGTGGTAAACTTTGGTGGGAATCTCAATTCAAACATAAACTATATTATACACTATGTTTGCATCCCATCCTGGCCGAACATTTGAAACTCAAATGAACGATTTAATGTCATGACCTTAACGTAATCGATACATATAGGGTAGACTCGGTGTTTTTTGCACATTCCTCATGGGTAATCTGCTGTTTTAGAGAACCGTGCGAAGGAGCCTACAGACGAGTATTGACGAATTGTCGACATAGTGTCTCGTTGTTTCGAGAGAAAAGGAGCAAATGTTTCAATTTTCGTTTTTTGGCTCCAGTATTTTCCCTTAATGCAAGGTGTTTGTTCTCGGTTACGGTGCATTCGCGATCATGTGCTCACCTCACTAAGATGTGCATATTCTGGAGAAAATCGAGCGGAAAAATTTACCTTTCTGCAGAAATCGGGTGTGGTACATCAGTCTTTTTCTTTATATGTTCAGAGCAGGGTGCTTATTGGGCGACCATTTGAAACTAATTTGAACGATGTAACGACATCACCTTAACGTATTAGATATATATAGGGTAGACTCGGTGTCACTGTCATTTTCCGCACGGGTAACCTGCTGTCTGAGAGAACCATGCGAGGGAGCCTTCTGACGGACCATTTGAAACTAATTTGAACGATGTAACGACATCACCTTAACGTATTAGATATATATAGGGTAGACTCGGTGTCGCTGCCATTTTCCGCACGGGTAACCTGCTGTCTGAGAGAACCATGCGAGGGAGCCTTCTGACGGATATTGGCGTATTGGCAACATTTGTCTCGTGGGAAACTTTGGTGGGAATCTCAATTCAAACATAAACTATATTATCACTATGTTTGCATCCCATCCTCAAAATAAAGAGCTTATCAATTCCATGTCGCAATATAAATGTTCTTAAAACAATTAACAATGAGTATGCTTAGACTGAGTAAAAACTTCCCTCATCCAACGTTTAATGGAGTAAAATTTGTTGAATCATTAATGCCTCATTAAATCTTATGCAGCGCAAAGATTTAAAGACTTCAAATACAAAATTCAAAATACACTGAATACAACACCATGAAAAGTGGATGAATTGCAATCGGTGAGGTATGCACATGTAAGCTGCAAAGCTGAAGTACTGTGCTTTATTAAAATTTTATTGCTAGGGATATTCCTGTGCAGGCCCTAAGCCTCTGGTTGGCTTACTAAGTGTTCTTTATATGTTCAGAGCAGGGTGCATATTGGCGACCATTTGAAACTCATTTGAACGATGTAACGACATCACCTTAACGTATTAGATATATATAGGGTAGACTCGGTGTCGTTGTCATTTCCTCACGGGTAACCTGCTGTCTGAGAGAACCATGCGAGGGAGCCTTCTGACGGACCATTTGAAACTAATTTGAACGATGTAACGACATCACCTTAACGTATTAGATATATATAGGGTAGACTCGTTGTCGCTGTCTATTTCCGCACGGGTATCCTGCTGTCTGAGAGAACCATGCGAGGGAGCCTTCTGACTTACCATTTGAAACTAATTTGAACGATGTAACGACATCACCTTAACGTATTAGATATATATAGGGTAGACTCGGTGTCGCTGTCATTTTCCGCACGGGTAACCTACTGTCTGAGAGAACCATGCGAGGGAGCCTTCTGACGGATATTCGCGTATTGGCAACATATGTCTCGTTGTGGTAAACTTTGGTGGGAATCTCAATTCAAACATAAACTATATTATACACTATGTTTGCATCCCATCCTGGCCGAACATTTGAAACTCAAATGAACGATTTAATGTCATGACCTTAACGTAATCGATACATATAGGGTAGACTCGGTGTTTTTTTGGCACATTCCTCATGGGTAATCTGCTGTTTTAGAGAACCGTGCGAAGGAGCCTACAGACGAGTATTGACGAATTGTCGACATAGTGTCTCGTTGTTTCGAGAGAAAAGGAGCAAATGTTTCAATTTTCGTTTTTTGGCTCCAGTATTTTCCCTTAATGCAAGGTGTTTGTTCTCGGTTACGGTGCATTCGCGATCATGTGCTCACCTCACTAAGATGTGCATATTCTGGAGAAAATCGAGCGGAAAAATTTACCTTTCTGCAGAAATCGGGTGTGGTACATCAGTCTTTTTCTTTATATGTTCAGAGCAGGGTGCTTATTGGGCGACCATTTGAAACTAATTTGAACGATGTAACGACATCACCTTAACGTATTAGATATATATAGGGTAGACTCGGTGTCACTGTCATTTTCCGCACGGGTAACCTGCTGTCTGAGAGAACCATGCGAGGGAGCCTTCTGACGGACCATTTGAAACTAATTTGAACGATGTAACGACATCACCTTAACGTATTAGATATATATAGGGTAGACTCGGTGTCGCTGCCATTTTCCGCACGGGTAACCTGCTGTCTGAGAGAACCATGCGAGGGAGCCTTCTGACGGATATTGGCGTATTGGCAACATTTGTCTCGTGGGAAACTTTGGTGGGAATCTCAATTCAAACATAAACTATATTATACACTATGTTTGCATCCCATCCTCAAAATAAAGAGCTTATCAATTCCATGTCGCAATATAAATGTTCTTAAAACAATTAACAATGGAGTATGCTTAGACTGAGTAAAAACTTCCCTCATCCAACGTTTAATGGAGTAAAATTTGTTGAATCATTAATGCCTCATTAAATCTTATGCAGCGCAAAGATTTAAAGACTTCAAATACAAAATTCAAAATACACTGAATACAACACCATGAAAAGTGGATGAATTGCAATCGGTGAGGTATGCACATGTAAGCTGCAAAGCTGAAGTACTGTGCTTTATTAAAAGAATTTTATTGCTAGGGATATTCCTGTGCAGGCCCTAAGCCTCTGGTTGGCTTACTAAGTGTTCTTTATATGTTCAGAGCAGGGTGCATATTGGGCGACCATTTGAAACTCATTTGAACGATGTAACGACATCACCTTAACTTATTAGATATATATAGGGTAGACTCAGTGTCGTTGTCATTTCCTCACGGGTAACCTGCTGTCTGAGAGAACCATGCGAGGGAGCCTTCTGACGGACCATTTGAAACTAATTTGAACGATGTAACGACATCACCTTAACGTATTAGATATATATAGGGTAGACTCGTTGTCGCTGTCTATTTCCGCACGGGTATCCTGCTGTCTGAGAGAACCATGCGAGGGAGCCTTCTGACTTACCATTTGAAACTAATTTGAACGATGTAACGACATCACCTTAACGTATTAGATATATATAGGGTAGACTCGGTGTCGCTGTCATTTTCCGCACGGGTAACCTGCTGTCTGAGAGAACCATGCGAGGGAGCCTTCTGATGGACCATTTGAAACTAATTTGAACGATGTAACGACATCACCTTAACGTATTAGATTATATAGGGTAGACTCGGTGTCGCTGTCATTTTCCGCACGGGTAACCTACTGTCTGAGAGAACCATGCGAGGGAGCCTTCTGACGGATATTCGCGTATTGGCAACATATGTCTCGTTGTGGTAAACTTTGGTGGGAATCTCAATTCAAACATAAACTATATTATACACTATGTTTGCATCCCATCCTGGCCGAACATTTGAAACTCAAATGAACGATTTAATGTCATGACCTTAACGTAATCGATACATATAGGGTAGACTCGGTGTTTTTTGCACATTCCTCATGGGTAATCTGCTGTTTTAGAGAACCGTGCGAAGGAGCCTACAGACGAGTATTGACGAATTGTCGACATAGTGTCTCGTTGTTTCGAGAGAAAAGGAGCAAATGTTTCAATTTTCGTTTTTTGGCTCCAGTATTTTCCCTTAATGCAAGGTGTTTGTTCTCGGTTACGGTGCATTCGCGATCATGTGCTCACCTCACTAAGATGTGCATATTCTGGAGAAAATCGAGCGGAAAAATTTACCTTTCTGCAGAAATCGGGTGTGGTACATCAGTCTTTTTCTTTATATGTTCAGAGCAGGGTGCTTATTGGGCGACCATTTGAAACTAATTTGAACGATGTAACGACATCACCTTAACGTATTAGATATATATAGGGTAGACTCGGTGTCACTGTCATTTTCCGCACGGG
The DNA here is from genome assembly GCF_040958095.1 of Procambarus clarkii. NCBI lineage: Eukaryota > Metazoa > Arthropoda > Malacostraca > Decapoda > Cambaridae > Procambarus > Procambarus clarkii. Next base: position 534,702 of record NW_027189182.1, on the reverse strand, counting down.
TAACCTGCTGTCTGAGAGAACCATGCGAGGGAGCCTTCTGACGGACCATTTGAAACTAATTTGAACGATGTAACGACATCACCTTAACGTATTAGATATATATAGGGTAGACTCGGTGTCGCTGCCATTTTCCGCACGGGTAACCTGCTGTCTGAGAGAACCATGCGAGGGAGCCTTCTGACGGATATAGGCGTATTGGCAACATTTGTCTCGTGGGAAACTTTGGTGGGAATCTCAATTCAAACATAAACTATATTATACACTATGTTTGCATCCCATCCTCAAAATAAAGAGCTTATCAATTCCATGTCGCAATATAAATGTTCTTAACACAATTAACAATGGAGTATGCTTAGACTGAGTAAAAACTTCCCTCATCCAACGTTTAATGGAGTAAAATTTGTTGAATCATTAATGCCTCATTAAATCTTATGCAGCGCAAAGCATTAAAGACTTCAAATACAAAGTTCAAAATACACTGAATACAACACCATGAAAAGTGGATGAATTGCAATCGGTGAGGTATGCACATGTAAGCTGCAAAGCTGAAGTACTGTGCTTTATTAAAAGAATTTTATTGCTAGGGATATTCCTGTGCAGGCCCTAAGTCTCTGGTTGGCTTACTAAGTGTTCTTTATATGTTCAGAGCAGGGTGCATATTGGGCGACCATTTGAAACTCATTTGAACGATGAAACGACATCACCTTAACGTATTAGATATATATAGGGTACTCGGTGTCGTTGTCATTTCCTCACGGGTAACCTGCTGTCTGAGAGAACCATGCGAGGGAGCCTTCTGACGGACCATTTGAAACTAATTTGAACGATGTAACGACATCACCTTAACGTATTAGATATATATAGGGTAGACTCGTTGTCGCTGTCTATTTCCGCACGGGTATCCTGCTGTCTGAGAGAACCATGCGAGGGAGCCTTCTGACGGACCATTTGAAACTAATTTGAACGATGTAACGACATCACCTTAACGTATTAGATATATATAGGGTAGACTCTGTGTCGCTGTCATTTTCCGCACGGGTAACCTGCTGTCTGAGAGAACCATGCGAGGGAGCCTTCTGACGGATATTGGCGTATTGGCAACATTTGTCTCGTTGTGGGAAACTTTGGTGGGAATCTCAATTCAAACATTAACTATATTATACACTATGTTTGCATCCCATCCTCAAAATAAAGAGCTTATCAATTCCATGTCGCAATATAAATGTTCTTAACACAATTCACAATGGAGTATGCTTAGACTGAATAAAATCTTCCCTCATCCAATGTTTAATGGAGTTAAATTTGTTGAATCATTAATGCCTCAATAAATCTTATGCAGCGCAAAGATATAAATACTTCAAATACAAAGTTCAAAATACTCTGAATACAACACCATGAAAAAAGGATGAATTGCAATCGGTGAGGTATACACATGTAAGCTGCAAAGCTGAAGTACTGTGCTTTATTAAATGAATTTTTTTGGGAGGGATATTCCTGCGTGGGCCCAAAGCCTCTGGTTGGCTACTAAGTGTTCTTTATATGTTCAGAGCAGGGTGCTTATTGGGCGACCATTTGAAACTCATTTGAACGATGTAACGACATCACCTTAACGTATTAGATATATATAGGGTAGACTCGGTGTTGGTGTCATTTTCCGCACGGGTAACCTGCTGTCTGAGAGAACCATGCCAGGGAGCCTTCTGACGGATATTGGCGTATTGGCAACATTTGTCTTGTCGTAGGAAAATTTGGTGGGAATCTGAATTCAAACATTAACTATACTATATACTATGTTTGCATCCCATCCTCAAATTAAAGAGCTTATCAATTCCATGTCGCATTATAAATGTTCTTAACACAATTCACAATGGAGTATGCTTAGACTGAGTAAAAACTTCCCTCATCCAATGTTCAGTGGAGTAAAATTTGTTGAATCATTAATGCCTCATTAAATCTTATGCAGCGCAAAGCATTAAAGACTTCAAATACAAAGTTCAAAATACACTGAATACAACACCATGAAAAGTGGATGAATTGCAATCGGTGAGGTATGCACATGTAAGCTGCAAAGCTGAAGTACTGTGCTTTATTAAAAGAATTTTATTGCTAGGGATATTCCTGTGCAGGCCCTAAGCCTCTGGTTGGCTTACTAAGTGTTCTTTATATGTTCAGAGCAGGGTGCATATTGGGCGACCATTTGAAACTCATTTGAACGATGTAACGACATCACCTTAACGTATTAGATATATATAGGGTAGACTCGGTGTCGTTGTCATTTCCTCACGGGTAACCTGCTGTCTGAGAGAACCATGCGAGGGAGCCTTCTGACGGATATTGGCGTATTGGCAACATTTATCTCGTTGTGGGAAACTTTGGTGGGAATCTCAATTCAAACATAAACTATATATACACTATGTTTGCATCCCATCCTCAAAATAAAGAGCTTATCAATTCCATGTCGCAATATAAATGTTCTTAACACAATTAACAATGGAGTATGCTTAGACTGAGTAAAAACTTCCCTCATCCAACGTTTAATGGAGTAAAATTTGTTGAATCATTAATGCCTCATTAAATCTTATGCAGCGCAAAGCATTAAAGACTTCAAATACAAAGTTCAAAATACACTGAATACAACACCATGAAAAGTGGATGAATTGCAATCGGTGAGGTATGCACATGTAAGCTGCAAAGCTGAAGTACTGTGCTTTATTAAAAGAATTTTATTGCTAGGGATATTCCTGTGCAGGCCCTAAGTCTCTGGTTGGCTTACTAAGTGTTCTTTATATGTTCAGAGCAGGGTGCATATTGGGCGACCATTTGAAACTCATTTGAACGATGAAACGACATCACCTTAACGTATTAGATATATATAGGGTAGACTCGGTGTCGTTGTCATTTCCTCACGGGTAACCTGCTGTCTGAGAGAACCATGCGAGGGAGCCTTCTGACGGACCATTTGAAACTAATTTGAACGATGTAACGACATCACCTTAACGTATTAGATATATATAGGGTAGACTCGTTGTCGCTGTCTATTTCCGCACGGGTATCCTGCTGTCTGAGAGAACCATGCGAGGGAGCCTTCTGACGGACCATTTGAAACTAATTTGAACGATGTAACGACATCACCTTAACGTATTAGATATATATAGGGTAGACTCTGTGTCGCTGTCATTTTCCGCACGGGTAACCTGCTGTCTGAGAGAACCATGCGAGGGAGCCTTCTGACGGATATTGGCGTATTGGCAACATTTGTCTCGTTGTGGGAAACTTTGGTGGGAATCTCAATTCAAACATTAACTATATTATACACTATGTTTGCATCCCATCCTCAAAATAAAGAGCTTATCAATTCCATGTCGCAATATAAATGTTCTTAACACAATTCACAATGGAGTATGCTTAGACTGAATAAAATCTTCCCTCATCCAATGTTTAATGGAGTTAAATTTGTTGAATCATTAATGCCTCAATAAATCTTATGCAGCGCAAAGATATAAATACTTCAAATACAAAGTTCAAAATACTCTGAATACAACACCATGAAAAAAGGATGAATTGCAATCGGTGAGGTATACACATGTAAGCTGCAAAGCTGAAGTACTGTGCTTTATTAAATGAATTTTTTTGGGAGGGATATTCCTGCGTGGGCCCAAAGCCTCTGGTTGGCTACTAAGTGTTCTTTATATGTTCAGAGCAGGGTGCTTATTGGGCGACCATTTGAAACTCATTTGAACGATGTAACGACATCACCTTAACGTATTAGATATATATAGGGTAGACTCGGTGTCGGTGTCATTTTCCGCACGGGTAACCTGCTGTCTGAGAGAACCATGCCAGGGAGCCTTCTGACGGATATTGGCGTATTGGCAACATTTGTCTCGTCGTAGGAAAATTTGGTGGGAATCTGAATTCAAACATTAACTATACTATATACTATGTTTGCATCCCATCCTCAAAATAAAGAGCTTATCAATTCCATGTCGCATTATAAATGTTCTTAACACAATTCACAATGGAGTATGCTTAGACTGAGTAAAAACTTCCCTCATCCAATGTTCAGTGGAGTAAAATTTGTTGAATCATTAATGCCTCATTAAATCTTATGCAGCGCAAAGCATTAAAGACTTCAAATACAAAGTTCAAAATACACTGAATACAACACCATGAAAAGTGGATGAATTGCAATCGGTGAGGTATGCACATGTAAGCTGCAAAGCTGAAGTACTGTGCTTTATTAAAAGAATTTTATTGCTAGGGATATTCCTGTGCAGGCCCTAAGTCTCTGGTTGGCTTACTAAGTGTTCTTTATATGTTCAGAGCAGGGTGCATATTGGGCGACCATTTGAAACTCATTTGAACGATGTAACGACATCACCTTAACGTATTAGATATATATAGGGTAGACTCGGTGTCGTTGTCATTTCCTCACGGGTAACCTGCTGTCTGAGAGAACCATGCGAGGGAGCCTTCTGACGGACCATTTGAAACTAATTTGAACGATGTAACGACATCACCTTAACGTATTAGATATATATAGGGTAGACTCGTTGTCGCTGTCTATTTCCGCACGGGTATCCTGCTGTCTGAGAGAACCATGCGAGGGAGCCTTCTGACTTACCATTTGAAACTAATTTGAACGATGTAACGACATCACCTTAACGTATTAGATATATATAGGGTAGACTCGGTGTCGCTGTCATTTTCCGCACGGGTAACCTACTGTCTGAGAGAACCATGCGAGGGAGCCTTCTGACGGATATTCGCGTATTGGCAACATATGTCTCGTTGTGGTAAACTTTGGTGGGAATCTCAATTCAAACATAAACTATATTATACACTATGTTTGCATCCCATCCTGGCCGAACATTTGAAACTCAAATGAACGATTTAATGTCATGACCTTAACGTAATCGATACATATAGGGTAGACTCGGTGTTTTTTGCACATTCCTCATGGGTAATCTGCTGTTTTAGAGAACCGTGCGAAGGAGCCTACAGACGAGTATTGACGAATTGTCGACATAGTGTCTCGTTGTTTCGAGAGAAAAGGAGCAAATGTTTCAATTTTCGTTTTTTGGCTCCAGTATTTTCCCTTAATGCAAGGTGTTTGTTCTCGGTTACGGTGCATTCGCGATCATGTGCTCACCTCACTAAGATGTGCATATTCTGGAGAAAATCGAGCGGAAAAATTTACCTTTCTGCAGAAATCGGGTGTGGTACATCAGTCTTTTTCTTTATATGTTCAGAGCAGGGTGCTTATTGGGCGACCATTTGAAACTAATTTGAACGATGTAACGACATCACCTTAACGTATTAGATATATATAGGGTAGACTCGGTGTCACTGTCATTTTCCGCACGGGTAACCTGCTGTCTGAGAGAACCATGCGAGGGAGCCTTCTGACGGACCATTTGAAACTAATTTGAACGATGTAACGACATCACCTTAACGTATTAGATATATATAGGGTAGACTCGGTGTCGCTGCCATTTTCCGCACGGGTAACCTGCTGTCTGAGAGAACCATGCGAGGGAGCCTTCTGACGGATATAGGCGTATTGGCAACATTTGTCTCGTGGGAAACTTTGGTGGGAATCTCAATTCAAACATAAACTATATTATACACTATGTTTGCATCCCATCCTCAAAATAAAGAGCTTATCAATTCCATGTCGCAATATAAATGTTCTTAACACAATTAACAATGGAGTATGCTTAGACTGAGTAAAAACTTCCCTCATCCAACGTTTAATGGAGTAAAATTTGTTGAATCATTAATGCCTCATTAAATCTTATGCAGCGCAAAGCATTAAAGACTTCAAATACAAAGTTCAAAATACACTGAATACAACACCATGAAAAGTGGATGAATTGCAATCGGTGAGGTATGCACATGTAAGCTGCAAAGCTGAAGTACTGTGCTTTATTAAAAGAATTTTATTGCTAGGGATATTCCTGTGCAGGCCCTAAGTCTCTGGTTGGCTTACTAAGTGTTCTTTATATGTTCAGAGCAGGGTGCATATTGGGCGACCATTTGAAACTCATTTGAACGATGAAACGACATCACCTTAACGTATTAGATATATATAGGGTAGACTCGGTGTCGTTGTCATTTCCTCACGGGTAACCTGCTGTCTGAGAGAACCATGCGAGGGAGCCTTCTGACGGACCATTTGAAACTAATTTGAACGATGTAACGACATCACCTTAACGTATTAGATATATATAGGGTAGACTCGTTGTCGCTGTCTATTTCCGCACGGGTATCCTGCTGTCTGAGAGAACCATGCGAGGGAGCCTTCTGACGGACCATTTGAAACTAATTTGAACGATGTAACGACATCACCTTAACGTATTAGATATATATAGGGTAGACTCTGTGTCGCTGTCATTTTCCGCACGGGTAACCTGCTGTCTGAGAGAACCATGCGAGGGAGCCTTCTGACGGATATTGGCGTATTGGCAACATTTGTCTCGTTGTGGGAAACTTTGGTGGGAATCTCAATTCAAACATTAACTATATTATACACTATGTTTGCATCCCATCCTCAAAATAAAGAGCTTATCAATTCCATGTCGCAATATAAATGTTCTTAACACAATTCACAATGGAGTATGCTTAGACTGAATAAAATCTTCCCTCATCCAATGTTTAATGGAGTTAAATTTGTTGAATCATTAATGCCTCAATAAATCTTATGCAGCGCAAAGATATAAATACTTCAAATACAAAGTTCAAAATACTCTGAATACAACACCATGAAAAAAGGATGAATTGCAATCGGTGAGGTATACACATGTAAGCTGCAAAGCTGAAGTACTGTGCTTTATTAAATGAATTTTTTTGGGAGGGATATTCCTGCGTGGGCCCAAAGCCTCTGGTTGGCTACTAAGTGTTCTTTATATGTTCAGAGCAGGGTGCTTATTGGGCGACCATTTGAAACTCATTTGAACGATGTAACGACATCACCTTAACGTATTAGATATATATAGGGTAGACTCGGTGAATTTTCCGCACGGGTAACCTGCTGTCTGAGAGAACCATGCCAGGGAGCCTTCTGACGGATATTGGCGTATTGGCAACATTTGTCTTGTCGTAGGAAAATTTGGTGGGAATCTGAATTCAAACATTAACTATACTATATACTATGTTTGCATCCCATCCTCAAATTAAAGAGCTTATCAATTCCATGTCGCATTATAAATGTTCTTAACACAATTCACAATGGAGTATGCTTAGACTGAGTAAAAACTTCCCTCATCCAATGTTCAGTGGAGTAAAATTTGTTGAATCATTAATGCCTCATTAAATCTTATGCAGCGCAAAGCATTAAAGACTTCAAATACAAAGTTCAAAATACACTGAATACAACACCATGAAAAGTGGATGAATTGCAATCGGTGAGGTATGCACATGTAAGCTGCAAAGCTGAAGTACTGTGCTTTATTAAAAGAATTTTATTGCTAGGGATATTCCTGTGCAGGCCCTAAGCCTCTGGTTTCTTACTAAGTGTTCTTTATATGTTCAGAGCAGGGTGCATATTGGGCGACCATTTGAAACTCACTTGAACGATGTAACGACATCACCTTAACGTATTAGATATATATAGGGTAGACTCGGTGTTGGTGTCATTTTCCGCACGGGTAACCTGCTGTCTGAGAGAACCATGCCAGGGAGCCTTCTGACGGATATTAGCGTATTGGCAACATTTGTCTCGTCGTAGGAAAATTTGGTGGGAATCTGAATTCAAACATTAACTATACTATATACTATGTTTGCATCCCATCCTCAAAATAAAGAGCTTATCAATTCCATGTCGCAATATAAATGTTCTTAACACAATTCACAATGGAGTATGCTTAGACTGAGTAAAAACTTCCCTCATCCAATGTTCAGTGGAGTAAAATTTGTTGAATCATTAATGCCTCATTAAATCTTATGCAGCGCAAAGCATTAAAGACTTCAAATACAAAGTTCAAAATACACTGAATACAACACCATGAAAAGTGGATGAATTGCAATCGGTGAGGTATGCACATGTAAGCTGCAAAGCTGAAGTACTGTGCTTTATTAAAAGAATTTTATTGCTAGGGATATTCCTGTGCAGGCCCTAAGCCTCTGGTTGGCTTACTAAGTGTTCTTTATATGTTCAGAGCAGGGTGCATATTGGGCGACCATTTGAAACTCATTTGAACGATGTAACGACATCACCTTAACGTATTAGATATATATAGGGTAGACTCGGTGTCGTTGTCATTTCCTCACGGGTAACCTGCTGTCTGAGAGAACCATGCGAGGGAGCCTTCTGACGGACCATTTGAAACTAATTTGAACGATGTAACGACATCACCTTAACGTATTAGATATATATAGGGTAGACTCGTTGTCGCTGTCTATTTCCGCACGGGTATCCTGCTGTCTGAGAGAACCATGCGAGGGAGCCTTCTGACTTACCATTTGAAACTAATTTGAACGATGTAACGACATCACCTTAACGTATTAGATATATATAGGGTAGACTCGGTGTCGCTGTCATTTTCCGCACGGGTAACCTGCTGTCTGAGAGAACCATGCGAGGGAGCCTTCTGACGGATATTGGCGTATTGGCAACATTTATCTCGTTGTGGGAAACTTTGGTGGGAATCTCAATTCAAACATTAACTATATTATACACTATGTTTGCATCCCATCCTCAAAATAAAGAGCTTATCAATTCCATGTCGCAATATAAATGTTCTTAACACAATTCACAATGGAGTATGCTTAGACTGAATAAAATCTTCCCTCATCCAATGTTTAATGGAGTTAAATTTGTTGAATCATTAATGCCTCATTAAATCTTATGCAGCGCAAAGATATAAATACTTCAAATACAAAGTTCAAAATACTCTGAATACAACACCATGAAAAAAGGATGAATTGCAATCGGTGAGGTATACACATGTAAGCTGCAAAGCTGAAGTACTGTGCTTTATTAAATGAATTTTTTTGGGAGGGATATTCCTGCGTGGGCCCAAAGCCTCTGGTTGGCTACTAAGTGTTCTTTATATGTTCAGAGCAGGGTGCTTATTGGGCGACCATTTGAAACTCATTTGAACGATGTAACGACATCACCTTAACGTATTAGATATATATAGGGTAGACTCGGTGTCGCTGTCATTTTCCGCACGGGTAACCTGCTGTCTGAGAGAACCATGCGAGGGAGCCTTCTGACGGATATTGGCGTATTGGCAACATTTATCTCGTTGTGGGAAACTTTGGTGGGAATCTCAATTCAAACATTAACTATATTATACACTATGTTTGCATCCCATCCTCAAAATAAAGAGCTTATCAATTCCATGTCGCAATATAAATGTTCTTAACACAATTCACAATGGAGTATGCTTAGACTGAATAAAATCTTCCCTCATCCAATGTTTAATGGAGTTAAATTTGTTGAATCATTAATGCCTCATTAAATCTTATGCAGCGCAAAGATATAAATACTTCAAATACAAAGTTCAAAATACTCTGAATACAACACCATGAAAAAAGGATGAATTGCAATCGGTGAGGTATACACATGTAAGCTGCAAAGCTGAAGTACTGTGCTTTATTAAATGAATTTTTTTGGGAGGGATATTCCTGCGTGGGCCCAAAGCCTCTGGTTGGCTACTAAGTGTTCTTTATATGTTCAGAGCAGGGTGCTTATTGGGCGACCATTTGAAACTCATTTGAACGATGTAACGACATCACCTTAACGTATTAGATATATATAGGGTAGACTCGGTGTCGGTGTCATTTTCCGCACGGGTAACCTGCTGTCTGAGAGAACCATGCCAGGGAGCCTTCTGACGGATATTGGCGTATTGGCAACATTTGTCTCGTCGTAGGAAAATTTGGTGGGAATCTGAATTCAAACATTAACTATACTATATACTGTTTGCATCCCATCCTCAAAATAAAGAGCTTATCAATTCCATGTCGCAATATAAATGTTCTTAACACAATTAACAATGGAGTATGCTTAGACTGAGTAAAAACTTCCCTCATCCAACGTTTAATGGAGTAAAATTTGTTGAATCATTAATGCCTCATTAAATCTTATGCAGCGCAAAGCATTAAAGACTTCAAATACAAAGTTCAAAATACACTGAATACAACACCATGAAAAGTGGATGAATTGCAATCGGTGAGGTATGCACATGTAAGCTGCAAAGCTGAAGTACTGTGCTTTATTAAAAGAATTTTATTGCTAGGGATATTCCTGTGCAGGCCCTAAGTCTCTGGTTGGCTTACTAAGTGTTCTTTATATGTTCAGAGCAGGGTGCATATTGGGCGACCATTTGAAACTCATTTGAACGATGAAACGACATCACCTTAACGTATTAGATATATATAGGGTAGACTCGGTGTCGTTGTCATTTCCTCACGGGTAACCTGCTGTCTGAGAGAACCATGCGAGGGAGCCTTCTGACGGACCATTTGAAACTAATTTGAACGATGTAACGACATCACCTTAACGTATTAGATATATATAGGGTAGACTCGTTGTCGCTGTCTATTTCCGCACGGGTATCCTGCTGTCTGAGAGAACCATGCGAGGGAGCCTTCTGACGGACCATTTGAAACTAATTTGAACGATGTAACGACATCACCTTAACGTATTAGATATATATAGGGTAGACTCTGTGTCGCTGTCATTTTCCGCACGGGTAACCTGCTGTCTGAGAGAACCATGCGAGGGAGCCTTCTGACGGATATTGGCGTATTGGCAACATTTGTCTCGTTGTGGGAAACTTTGGTGGGAATCTCAATTCAAACATTAACTATATTATACACTATGTTTGCATCCCATCCTCAAAATAAAGAGCTTATCAATTCCATGTCGCAATATAAATGTTCTTAACACAATTCACAATGGAGTATGCTTAGACTGAATAAAATCTTCCCTCATCCAATGTTTAATGGAGTTAAATTTGTTGAATCATTAATGCCTCAATAAATCTTATGCAGCGCAAAGATATAAATACTTCAAATACAAAGTTCAAAATACTCTGAATACAACACCATGAAAAAAGGATGAATTGCAATCGGTGAGGTATACACATGTAAGCTGCAAAGCTGAAGTACTGTGCTTTATTAAATGAATTTTTTTGGGAGGGATATTCCTGCGTGGGCCCAAAGCCTCTGGTTGGCTACTAAGTGTTCTTTATATGTTCAGAGCAGGGTGCTTATTGGGCGACCATTTGAAACTCATTTGAACGATGTAACGACATCACCTTAACGTATTAGATATATATAGGGTAGACTCGGTGTTGGTGTCATTTTCCGCACGGGTAACCTGCTGTCTGAGAGAACCATGCCAGGGAGCCTTCTGACGGATATTGGCGTATTGGCAACATTTGTCTTGTCGTAGGAAAATTTGGTGGGAATCTGAATTCAAACATTAACTATACTATATACTATGTTTGCATCCCATCCTCAAATTAAAGAGCTTATCAATTCCATGTCGCATTATAAATGTTCTTAACACAATTCACAATGGAGTATGCTTAGACTGAGTAAAAACTTCCCTCATCCAATGTTCAGTGGAGTAAAATTTGTTGAATCATTAATGCCTCATTAAATCTTATGCAGCGCAAAGCATTAAAGACTTCAAATACAAAGTTCAAAATACACTGAATACAACACCATGAAAAGTGGATGAATTGCAATCGGTGAGGTATGCACATGTAAGCTGCAAAGCTGAAGTACTGTGCTTTATTAAAAGAATTTTATTGCTAGGGATATTCCTGTGCAGGCCCTAAGCCTCTGGTTTCTTACTAAGTGTTCTTTATATGTTCAGAGCAGGGTGCATATTGGGCGACCATTTGAAACTCACTTGAACGATGTAACGACATCACCTTAACGTATTAGATATATATAGGGTAGACTCGGTGTTGGTGTCATTTTCCGCACGGGTAACCTGCTGTCTGAGAGAACCATGCCAGGGAGCCTTCTGACGGATATTAGCGTATTGGCAACATTTGTCTCGTCGTAGGAAAATTTGGTGGGAATCTGAATTCAAACATTAACTATACTATATACTATGTTTGCATCCCATCCTCAAAATAAAGAGCTTATCAATTCCATGTCGCAATATAAATGTTCTTAACACAATTCACAATGGAGTATGCTTAGACTGAGTAAAAACTTCCCTCATCCAATGTTCAGTGGAGTAAAATTTGTTGAATCATTAATGCCTCATTAAATCTTATGCAGCGCAAAGCATTAAAGACTTCAAATACAAAGTTCAAAATACACTGAATACAACACCATGAAAAGTGGATGAATTGCAATCGGTGAGGTATGCACATGTAAGCTGCAAAGCTGAAGTACTGTGCTTTATTAAAAGAATTTTATTGCTAGGGATATTCCTGTGCAGGCCCTAAGCCTCTGGTTGGCTTACTAAGTGTTCTTTATATGTTCAGAGCAGGGTGCATATTGGGCGACCATTTGAAACTCATTTGAACGATGTAACGACATCACCTTAACGTATTAGATATATATAGGGTAGACTCGGTGTCGTTGTCATTTCCTCACGGGTAACCTGCTGTCTGAGAGAACCATGCGAGGGAGCCTTCTGACGGACCATTTGAAACTAATTTGAACGATGTAACGACATCACCTTAACGTATTAGATATATATAGGGTAGACTCGTTGTCGCTGTCTATTTCCGCACGGGTATCCTGCTGTCTGAGAGAACCATGCGAGGGAGCCTTCTGACTTACCATTTGAAACTAATTTGAACGATGTAACGACATCACCTTAACGTATTAGATATATATAGGGTAGACTCGGTGTCGCTGTCATTTTCCGCACGGGTAACCTGCTGTCTGAGAGAACCATGCGAGGGAGCCTTCTGACGGATATTGGCGTATTGGCAACATTTATCTCGTTGTGGGAAACTTTGGTGGGAATCTCAATTCAAACATTAACTATATTATACACTATGTTTGCATCCCATCCTCAAAATAAAGAGCTTATCAATTCCATGTCGCAATATAAATGTTCTTAACACAATTCACAATGGAGTATGCTTAGACTGAATAAAATCTTCCCTCATCCAATGTTTAATGGAGTTAAATTTGTTGAATCATTAATGCCTCATTAAATCTTATGCAGCGCAAAGATATAAATACTTCAAATACAAAGTTCAAAATACTCTGAATACAACACCATGAAAAAAGGATGAATTGCAATCGGTGAGGTATACACATGTAAGCTGCAAAGCTGAAGTACTGTGCTTTATTAAATGAATTTTTTTGGGAGGGATATTCCTGCGTGGGCCCAAAGCCTCTGGTTGGCTACTAAGTGTTCTTTATATGTTCAGAGCAGGGTGCTTATTGGGCGACCATTTGAAACTCATTTGAACGATGTAACGACATCACCTTAACGTATTAGATATATATAGGGTAGACTCGGTGTCGCTGTCATTTTCCGCACGGGTAACCTGCTGTCTGAGAGAACCATGCGAGGGAGCCTTCTGACGGATATTGGCGTATTGGCAACATTTATCTCGTTGTGGGAAACTTTGGTGGGAATCTCAATTCAAACATTAACTATATTATACACTATGTTTGCATCCCATCCTCAAAATAAAGAGCTTATCAATTCCATGTCGCAATATAAATGTTCTTAACACAATTCACAATGGAGTATGCTTAGACTGAATAAAATCTTCCCTCATCCAATGTTTAATGGAGTTAAATTTGTTGAATCATTAATGCCTCATTAAATCTTATGCAGCGCAAAGATATAAATACTTCAAATACAAAGTTCAAAATACTCTGAATACAACACCATGAAAAAAGGATGAATTGCAATCGGTGAGGTATACACATGTAAGCTGCAAAGCTGAAGTACTGTGCTTTATTAAATGAATTTTTTTGGGAGGGATATTCCTGCGTGGGCCCAAAGCCTCTGGTTGGCTACTAAGTGTTCTTTATATGTTCAGAGCAGGGTGCTTATTGGGCGACCATTTGAAACTCATTTGAACGATGTAACGACATCACCTTAACGTATTAGATATATATAGGGTAGACTCGGTGTCGGTGTCATTTTCCGCACGGGTAACCTGCTGTCTGAGAGAACCATGCCAGGGAGCCTTCTGACGGATATTGGCGTATTGGCAACATTTGTCTCGTCGTAGGAAAATTTGGTGGGAATCTGAATTCAAACATTAACTATACTATATACTATGTTTGCATCCCATCCTCAAAATAAAGAGCTTATCAATTCCATGTCGCATTATAAATGTTCTTAACACAATTCACAATGGAGTATGCTTAGACTGAGTAAAAACTTCCCTCATCCAACGTTTAATGGAGTAAAATTTGTTGAATCATTAATGCCTCATTAAATCTTATGCAGCGCAAAGATTTAAAGACTTCAAATACAAAATTCAAAATACACTGAATACAACACCATGAAAAGTGGATGAATTGCAATCGGTGAGGTATGCACATGTAAGCTGCAAAGCTGAAGTACTGTGCTTTATTAAAAGAATTTTATTGCTAGGGATATTCCTGTGCAGGCCCTAAGCCTCTGGTTGGCTTACTAAGTGTTCTTTATATGTTCAGAGCAGGGTGCATATTGGGCGACCATTTGAAACTCATTTGAACGATGTAACGACATCACCTTAACGTATTAGATATATATAGGGTAGACTCGGTGTCGTTGTCATTTCCTCACGGGTAACCTGCTGTCTGAGAGAACCATGCGAGGGAGCCTTCTGACGGACCATTTGAAACTAATTTGAACGATGTAACGACATCACCTTAACGTATTAGATATATATAGGGTAGACTCGTTGTCGCTGTCTATTTCCGCACGGGTATCCTGCTGTCTGAGAGAACCATGCGAGGGAGCCTTCTGACTTACCATTTGAAACTAATTTGAACGATGTAACGACATCACCTTAACGTATTAGATATATATAGGGTAGACTCGGTGTCGCTGTCATTTTCCGCACGGGTAACCTACTGTCTGAGAGAACCATGCGAGGGAGCCTTCTGACGGATATTCGCGTATTGGCAACATATGTCTCGTTGTGGTAAACTTTGGTGGGAATCTCAATTCAAACATAAACTATATTATACACTATGTTTGCATCCCATCCTGGCCGAACATTTGAAACTCAAATGAACGATTTAATGTCATGACCTTAACGTAATCGATACATATAGGGTAGACTCGGTGTTTTTTGCACATTCCTCATGGGTAATCTGCTGTTTTAGAGAACCGTGCGAAGGAGCCTACAGACGAGTATTGACGAATTGTCGACATAGTGTCTCGTTGTTTCGAGAGAAAAGGAGCAAATGTTTCAATTTTCGTTTTTTGGCTCCAGTATTTTCCCTTAATGCAAGGTGTTTGTTCTCGGTTACGGTGCATTCGCGATCATGTGCTCACCTCACTAAGATGTGCATATTCTGGAGAAAATCGAGCGGAAAAATTTACCTTTCTGCAGAAATCGGGTGTGGTACATCAGTCTTTTTCTTTATATGTTCAGAGCAGGGTGCTTATTGGGCGACCATTTGAAACTAATTTGAACGATGTAACGACATCACCTTAACGTATTAGATATATATAGGGTAGACTCGGTGTCACTGTCATTTTCCGCACGGGTAACCTGCTGTCTGAGAGAACCATGCGAGGGAGCCTTCTGACGGACCATTTGAAACTAATTTGAACGATGTAACGACATCACCTTAACGTATTAGATATATATAGGGTAGACTCGGTGTCGCTGCCATTTTCCGCACGGGTAACCTGCTGTCTGAGAGAACCATGCGAGGGAGCCTTCTGACGGATATAGGCGTATTGGCAACATTTGTCTCGTGGGAAACTTTGGTGGGAATCTCAATTCAAACATAAACTATATTATACACTATGTTTGCATCCCATCCTCAAAATAAAGAGCTTATCAATTCCATGTCGCAATATAAATGTTCTTAAAACAATTAACAATGGAGTATGCTTAGACTGAGTAAAAACTTCCCTCATCCAACGTTTAATGGAGTAAAATTTGTTGAATCATTAATGCCTCATTAAATCTTATGCAGCGCAAAGATTTAAAGACTTCAAATACAAAATTCAAAATACACTGAATACAACACCATGAAAAGTGGATGAATTGCAATCGGTGAGGTATGCACATGTAAGCTGCAAAGCTGAAGTACTGTGCTTTATTAAAAGAATTTTATTGCTAGGGATATTCCTGTGCAGGCCCTAAGCCTCTGGTTGGCTTACTAAGTGTTCTTTATATGTTCAGAGCAGGGTGCATATTGGGCGACCATTTGAAACTCATTTGAACGATGTAACGACATCACCTTAACTTATTAGATATATATAGGGTAGACTCAGTGTCGTTGTCATTTCCTCACGGGTAACCTGCTGTCTGAGAGAACCATGCGAGGGAGCCTTCTGACGGACCATTTGAAACTAATTTGAACGATGTAACGACATCACCTTAACGTATTAGATATATATAGGGTAGACTCGTTGTCGCTGTCTATTTCCGCACGGGTATCCTGCTGTCTGAGAGAACCATGCGAGGGAGCCTTCTGACTTACCATTTGAAACTAATTTGAACGATGTAACGACATCACCTTAACGTATTAGATATATATAGGGTAGACTCGGTGTCGCTGTCATTTTCCGCACGGGTAACCTACTGTCTGAGAGAACCATGCGAGGGAGCCTTCTGACGGATATTCGCGTATTGGCAACATATGTCTCGTTGTGGTAAACTTTGGTGGGAATCTCAATTCAAACATAAACTATATTATACACTATGTTTGCATCCCATCCTGGCCGAACATTTGAAACTCAAATGAACGATGTAATGACATCACCTTAACGTATTCGATACATATAGGGTAGACTCGGTGTTTTTTGCACATTCCTCATGGGTAATCTGCTGCTTTAGAGAACCATGGGAAGAGCCTACAGACGAGTATTGACGAATTTTCGACATAGTGTCTCGTTGTTTCGAGGGAAAAGGAGGAAATGTTTCAATTTTCGTTTTTTGGCTCCAATATTTTCCCTTAATGCTAGGTGTTTGTTCTCGGTTACGGTGCATTCGCGATCATGTGCTCACCTCACTTAGATGTGCTTATTCTGGAGAAAATCGAGCCGAAAAATTTACCTTTCTCCAGAAATCGGGTTTGGTGCATCAGACGTTTTCTTTATATGTTCAGAGCAGGGTGCTTATTGGGCGACCATTTGAAACTCATTTGAACGATGTAACGACATCACCTTAACGTATTCGATATATATAGGGTAGACTCGGTGTTGGTGTCATTTTCCGCAAGGGTAACCTGCTGTCTGAGAGAACCATGCCCGGAGCATTCTGACGGATATTGGCGTATTGGCAACATTTGTCTCGTTGTGGGAAACTTTGGTGGGAATCTCAATTCAAACATTAACTATATTATACACTATGTTTGCATCCCATCCTCAAAATAAAGAGCTTATCAATTCCATGTCGCAATGTAAATGTTCTTAACACAATTCACAATGGAGTCTGCTTAGACTGAGTAAAAACTTCCCTCATCCAATGTTTAATGGAGTAAAATTTGTTGAATCATTAATGCCTTATTAAATCTTATGCAGCGCAAAGATTTAAAGACTTCAAATACAAAGTTCAAAATACACTGAATACAACATCATGAAAAATGGATGAATTGCAATAGGTGAGGTATGCACATGTAAGCTGCAAAGCTGAAGTACTGTGCTTTATTAAAAGAATTTTTTTGTGAGGGATATTCCTGTGCAGGCCCTAAGCCTCTGGTTGGCTTACTAAGTGTTCTTTATATGTTCAGAGCAGGGTGCATATTGGGTGACCATTTGAAACTCATTTGAACGATGTAACGACATCACCTTAACTTATTCGATTTATATAGGGTAGACTCGGTGTTGGTGTCATTTTCCGCACGGGTAACCTGCTATCTGAGAGAACCATGCGAGGGAGCCTTCTGACGGATACTAGCGTATTGGCAACATTTGTCTAGTTGTGGTAAACTTTGGTGGGAATCTCAATTCAAACATAAACTATATTATACACTATGTTTGCATCCCATCCTGGCTGAACATTTGAAACTCAAATGAACGATGTAATGACATCACCTTAACGTATTCGATACATATAGGGTAGACTCGGTGTTTTTTGCACATTCCTCATGGGTAATCTGCTGTTTTAGAGAACCATGCGAAAGAGCCTACAGACGAGTATTGACGAATTGTCGACATAGTGTCTCGTTGACAGAGAAAAGGAGCAAATGTTTCCCATTATTTGTTTTTAGGCTCCAGTCTTTTCCCTCAATGCAAGGTGCTAGTTCTCGCTTCCGGTGCGGTCGCGATCATGTCCTAACCTCACTTAGATGGAGGAAATCGAGCCGAAAAATTTACCTTTGTCCAGAAATCGGATGTGGTACATCACACTTTTCGTTGTATGTTCAGAGCAGGGTGCTTACTGGCCGAACATTTGAAACTCAAATGAACGATTTAATGACATGACCTTAACGTAATCGATACATATAGGGTAGACTCGGTGTTTTTTGCACATTCCTCATGGGTAATCTGCTGTTTTAGAGAACCATGGGAAGGAGCCTACAGACGAGTATTGACGAATTGTCGACATAGTTACTCGTTGTTTCGAGAGAAAAGGAGCAAATGTTTCAATTTTCGTTTTTTGGCTCCAGTATTTTCCCTTAATGCAAGGTGTTTGTTCTCGGTTACCGTGCATTCGCGATCATGTGCTCACCTCACTTAGATGTGCTTATTCTGGAGAAAATCGAGCCGAAAAATTTACCTTTCTCCAGAAATCGGGTTTGGTGCATCAGACGTTTTCTTTATATGTTCAGAGCAGGGTGCTTATTGGGCGACCATTTGAAACTCATTTGAACGATGTAACGACATCACCTTAACGTATTCGATATATATAGGGTAGACTCGGTGTTGGTGTCATTTTCCGCACGGGTAACCTGCTGTCTGAGAGAACCATGCCCGGAGCATTCTGACGGATATTGGCGTATTAGCAACATTTGTCTCGTTGTGGGAAACTTTGGTGGGAATCTCAATTCAAACATTAACTATATTATACACTATGTTTGCATCCCATCCTCAAAATAAAGAGCTTATCAATTCCATGTCGCAATATAAATGTTCTTAACACAATTCACAATGGAGTCTGCTTAGACTGAGTAAAAACTTCCCTCATCCAATGTTTAATGGAGTAAAATTTGTTGAATCATTAATGCCTTATTAAATCTTATGCAGCGCAAAGATTTAAAGACTTCAAATACAAAGTTCAAAATACACTGAATACAACACCATTAAAAGTGGAAGAATTGCAATCGGTGAGGTATGCACATGTAAGCTGCAAAGCTGAAGTACTGTGCTTTATTAAAAGAATTTTATTGCTAGGGATATTCCTGTGCAGGCCCTAAGCCTCTGGTTGGCTTACTAAGTGTTCTTTATATGTTCAGAGCAGGGTGCATATTGGGCGACCATTTGAAACTCATTTGAACGATGTAACGACATCACCTTAACGTATTAGATATATATAGGGTAGACTCGGTGTCGTTGTCATTTCCTCACGGGTAACCTGCTGTCTGAGAGAACCATGCGAGGGAGCCTTCTGACGGACCATTTGAAACTAATTTGAACGATGTAACGACATCACCTTAACGTATTAGATATATATAGGGTAGACTCGTTGTCGCTGTCTATTTCCGCACGGGTATCCTGCTGTCTGAGAGAACCATGCGAGGGAGCCTTCTGACTTACCATTTGAAACTAATTTGAACGATGTAACGATATCACCTTAACGTATTAGATATATATAGGGTAGACTCGGTGTCGCTGTCATTTTCCGCACGGGTAACCTGCTGTCTGAGAGAACCATGCGAGGGAGCCTTCTGACGGATCATTTGAAACTAATTTGAACGATGTAACGACATCACCTTAACGTATTAGATATATATAGGGTAGACTCGGTGTCGCTGTCATTTTCCGCACGGGTAACCTGCTGTCTGAGAGAACCATGCGAGGGAGCCTTCTGACGGATATTGGCGTATTGGCAACATTTATCTCGTTGTGGGAAACTTTGGTGGGAATCTCAATTCAAACATTAACTATATTATACACTATGTTTGCATCCCATCCTCAAAATAAAGAGCTTATCAATTCCATGTCGCAATATAAATGTTCTTAACACAATTCACAATGGAGTATGCTTAGACTGAATAAAATCTTCCCTCATCCAATGTTTAATGGAGTTAAATTTGTTGAATCATTAATGCCTCATTAAATCTTATGCAGCGCAAAGATATAAATACTTCAAATACAAAGTTCAAAATACTCTGAATACAACACCATGAAAAAAGGATGAATTGCAATCGGTGAGGTATACACATGTAAGCTGCAAAGCTGAAGTACTGTGCTTTATTAAATGAATTTTTTGGGAGGGATATTCCTGCGTGGGCCCAAAGCCTCTGGTTGGCTACTAAGTGTTCTTTATATGTTCAGAGCAGGGTGCTTATTGGGCGACCATTTGAAACTCATTTGAACGATGTAACGACATCACCTTAACGTATTAGATATATATAGGGTAGACTCGGTGTCGGTGTCATTTTCCGCACGGGTAACCTGCTGTCTGAGAGAACCATGCCAGGGAGCCTTCTGACGGATATTGGCGTATTGGCAACATTTGTCTCGTCGTAGGAAAATTTGGTGGGAATCTGAATTCAAACATTAACTATACTATATACTATGTTTGCATCCCATCCTCAAAATAAAGAGCTTATCAATTCCATGTCGCATTATAAATGTTCTTAACACAATTCACAATGGAGTATGCTTAGACTGAGTAAAAACTTCCCTCATCCAATGTTCAGTGGAGTAAAATTTGTTGAATCATTAATGCCTCATTAAATCTTATGCAGCGCAAAGCATTAAAGACTTCAAATACAAAGTTCAAAATACACTGAAAACAACACCATGAAAAGTGGATGAATTGCAATCGGTGAGGTATGCACATGTAAGCTGCAAAGCTGAAGTACTGTGCTTTATTAAAAGAATTTTATTGCTAGGGATATTCCTGTGCAGGCCCTAAGTCTCTGGTTGGCTTACTAAGTGTTCTTTATATGTTCAGAGCAGGGTGCATATTGGGCGACCATTTGAAACTCATTTGAACGATGTAACGACATCACCTTAACGTATTAGATATATATAGGGTAGACTCGGTGTCGTTGTCATTTCCTCACGGGTAACCTGCTGTCTGAGAGAACCATGCGAGGGAGCCTTCTGACGGACCATTTGAAACTAATTTGAACGATGTAACGACATCACCTTAACGTATTAGATATATATAGGGTAGACTCGTTGTCGCTGTCTATTTCCGCACGGGTATCCTGCTGTCTGAGAGAACCATGCGAGGGAGCCTTCTGACTTACCATTTGAAACTAATTTGAACGATGTAACGACATCACCTTAACGTATTAGATATATATAGGGTAGACTCGGTGTCGCTGTCATTTTCCGCACGGGTAACCTACTGTCTGAGAGAACCATGCGAGGGAGCCTTCTGACGGATATTCGCGTATTGGCAACATATGTCTCGTTGTGGTAAACTTTGGTGGGAATCTCAATTCAAACATAAACTATATTATACACTATGTTTGCATCCCATCCTGGCCGAACATTTGAAACTCAAATGAACGATTTAATGTCATGACCTTAACGTAATCGATACATATAGGGTAGACTCGGTGTTTTTTGCACATTCCTCATGGGTAATCTGCTGTTTTAGAGAACCGTGCGAAGGAGCCTACAGACGAGTATTGACGAATTGTCGACATAGTGTCTCGTTGTTTCGAGAGAAAAGGAGCAAATGTTTCAATTTTCGTTTTTTGGCTCCAGTATTTTCCCTTAATGCAAGGTGTTTGTTCTCGGTTACGGTGCATTCGCGATCATGTGCTCACCTCACTAAGATGTGCATATTCTGGAGAAAATCGAGCGGAAAAATTTACCTTTCTGCAGAAATCGGGTGTGGTACATCAGTCTTTTTCTTTATATGTTCAGAGCAGGGTGCTTATTGGGCGACCATTTGAAACTAATTTGAACGATGTAACGACATCACCTTAACGTATTAGATATATATAGGGTAGACTCGGTGTCACTGTCATTTTCCGCACGGGTAACCTGCTGTCTGAGAGAACCATGCGAGGGAGCCTTCTGACGGACCATTTGAAACTAATTTGAACGATGTAACGACATCACCTTAACGTATTAGATATATATAGGGTAGACTCGGTGTCGCTGCCATTTTCCGCACGGGTAACCTGCTGTCTGAGAGAACCATGCGAGGGAGCCTTCTGACGGATATTGGCGTATTGGCAACATTTGTCTCGTGGGAAACTTTGGTGGGAATCTCAATTCAAACATAAACTATATTATACACTATGTTTGCATCCCATCCTCAAAATAAAGAGCTTATCAATTCCATGTCGCAATATAAATGTTCTTAAAACAATTAACAATGGAGTATGCTTAGACTGAGTAAAAACTTCCCTCATCCAACGTTTAATGGAGTAAAATTTGTTGAATCATTAATGCCTCATTAAATCTTATGCAGCGCAAAGATTTAAAGACTTCAAATACAAAATTCAAAATACACTGAATACAACACCATGAAAAGTGGATGAATTGCAATCGGTGAGGTATGCACATGTAAGCTGCAAAGCTGAAGTACTGTGCTTTATTAAAAGAATTTTATTGCTAGGGATATTCCTGTGCAGGCCCTAAGCCTCTGGTTGGCTTACTAAGTGTTCTTTATATGTTCAGAGCAGGGTGCATATTGGGCGACCATTTGAAACTCATTTGAACGATGTAACGACATCACCTTAACTTATTAGATATATATAGGGTAGACTCAGTGTCGTTGTCATTTCCTCACGGGTAACCTGCTGTCTGAGAGAACCATGCGAGGGAGCCTTCTGACGGACCATTTGAAACTAATTTGAACGATGTAACGACATCACCTTAACGTATTAGATATATATAGGGTAGACTCGTTGTCGCTGTCTATTTCCGCACGGGTATCCTGCTGTCTGAGAGAACCATGCGAGGGAGCCTTCTGACTTACCATTTGAAACTAATTTGAACGATGTAACGACATCACCTTAACGTATTAGATATATATAGGGTAGACTCGTGTCGCTGTCATTTTCCGCACGGGTAACCTGCTGTCTGAGAGAACCATGCGAGGGAGCCTTCTGACGGATATTGGCGTATTGGCAACATTTGTCTCGTTGTGGGAAACTTTGGTGGGAATCTCAATTCAAACATTAACTATATTATACACTATGTTTGCATCCCATCCTCAAAATAAAGAGCTTATCAATTCCATGTCGCAATATAAATGTTCTTAACACAATTCACAATGGAGTATGCTTAGACTGAATAAAATCTTCCCTCATCCAATGTTTAATGGAGTTAAATTTGTTGAATCATTAATGCCTCAATAAATCTTATGCAGCGCAAAGATATAAATACTTCAAATACAAAGTTCAAAATACTCTGAATACAACACCATGAAAAAAGGATGAATTGCAATCGGTGAGGTATACACATGTAAGCTGCAAAGCTGAAGTACTGTGCTTTATTAAATGAATTTTTTTGGGAGGGATATTCCTGCGTGGGCCCAAAGCCTCTGGTTGGCTACTAAGTGTTCTTTATATGTTCAGAGCAGGGTGCTTATTGGGCGACCATTTGAAACTCATTTGAACGATGTAACGACATCACCTTAACGTATTAGATATATATAGGGTAGACTCGGTGTCGGTGTCATTTTCCGCACGGGTAACCTGCTGTCTGAGAGAACCATGCCAGGGAGCCTTCTGACGGATATTGGCGTATTGGCAACATTTGTCTCGTCGTAGGAAAATTTGGTGGGAATCTGAATTCAAACATTAACTATACTATATACTATGTTTGCATCCCATCCTCAAAATAAAGAGCTTATCATTCCATTCCATGTCGCATTATAAATGTTCTTAACACAATTCACAATGGAGTATGCTTAGACTGAGTAAAAACTTCCCTCATCCAATGTTCAGTGGAGTAAAATTTGTTGAATCATTAATGCCTCATTAAATCTTATGCAGCGCAAAGCATTAAAGACTTCAAATACAAAGTTCAAAATACACTGAATACAACACCATGAAAAGTGGATGAATTGCAATCGGTGAGGTATGCACATGTAAGCTGCAAAGCTGAAGTACTGTGCTTTATTAAAAGAATTTTATTGCTAGGGATATTCCTGTGCAGGCCCTAAGTCTCTGGTTGGCTTACTAAGTGTTCTTTATATGTTCAGAGCAGGGTGCATATTGGGCGACCATTTGAAACTCATTTGAACGATGTAACGACATCACCTTAACGTATTAGATATATATAGGGTAGACTCGGTGTCGTTGTCATTTCCTCACGGGTAACCTGCTGTCTGAGAGAACCATGCGAGGGAGCCTTCTGACGGACCATTTGAAACTAATTTGAACGATGTAACGACATCACCTTAACGTATTAGATATATATAGGGTAGACTCGTTGTCGCTGTCTATTTCCGCACGGGTATCCTGCTGTCTGAGAGAACCATGCGAGGGAGCCTTCTGACTTACCATTTGAAACTAATTTGAACGATGTAACGACATCACCTTAACGTATTAGATATATATAGGGTAGACTCGGTGTCGCTGTCATTTTCCGCACGGGTAACCTACTGTCTGAGAGAACCATGCGAGGGAGCCTTCTGACGGATATTCGCGTATTGGCAACATATGTCTCGTTGTGGTAAACTTTGGTGGGAATCTCAATTCAAACATAAACTATATTATACACTATGTTTGCATCCCATCCTGGCCGAACATTTGAAACTCAAATGAACGATTTAATGTCATGACCTTAACGTAATCGATACATATAGGGTAGACTCGGTGTTTTTTGCACATTCCTCATGGGTAATCTGCTGTTTTAGAGAACCGTGCGAAGGAGCCTACAGACGAGTATTGACGAATTGTCGACATAGTGTCTCGTTGTTTCGAGAGAAAAGGAGCAAATGTTTCAATTTTCGTTTTTTGGCTCCAGTATTTTCCCTTAATGCAAGGTGTTTGTTCTCGGTTACGGTGCATTCGCGATCATGTGCTCACCTCACTAAGATGTGCATATTCTGGAGAAAATCGAGCGGAAAAATTTACCTTTCTGCAGAAATCGGGTGTGGTACATCAGTCTTTTTCTTTATATGTTCAGAGCAGGGTGCTTATTGGGCGACCATTTGAAACTAATTTGAACGATGTAACGACATCACCTTAACGTATTAGATATATATAGGGTAGACTCGGTGTCACTGTCATTTTCCGCACGGGTAACCTGCTGTCTGAGAGAACCATGCGAGGGAGCCTTCTGACGGACCATTTGAAACTAATTTGAACGATGTAACGACATCACCTTAACGTATTAGATATATATAGGGTAGACTCGGTGTCGCTGCCATTTTCCGCACGGGTAACCTGCTGTCTGAGAGAACCATGCGAGGGAGCCTTCTGACGGATATTGGCGTATTGGCAACATTTGTCTCGTGGGAAACTTTGGTGGGAATCTCAATTCAAACATAAACTATATTATACACTATGTTTGCATCCCATCCTCAAAATAAAGAGCTTATCAATTCCATGTCGCAATATAAATGTTCTTAAAACAATTAACAATGGAGTATGCTTAGACTGAGTAAAAACTTCCCTCATCCAACGTTTAATGGAGTAAAATTTGTTGAATCATTAATGCCTCATTAAATCTTATGCAGCGCAAAGATTTAAAGACTTCAAATACAAAATTCAAAATACACTGAATACAACACCATGAAAAGTGGATGAATTGCAATCGGTGAGGTATGCACATGTAAGCTGCAAAGCTGAAGTACTGTGCTTTATTAAAAGAATTTTATTGCTAGGGATATTCCTGTGCAGGCCCTAAGCCTCTGGTTGGCTTACTAAGTGTTCTTTATATGTTCAGAGCAGGGTGCATATTGGGCGACCATTTGAAACTCATTTGAACGATGTAACGACATCACCTTAACGTATTAGATATATATAGGGTAGACTCGGTGTCGTTGTCATTTCCTCACGGGTAACCTGCTGTCTGAGAGAACCATGCGAGGGAGCCTTCTGACGGACCATTTGAAACTAATTTGAACGATGTAACGACATCACCTTAACGTATTAGATATATATAGGGTAGACTCGTTGTCGCTGTCTATTTCCGCACGGGTATCCTGCTGTCTGAGAGAACCATGCGAGGGAGCCTTCTGACTTACCATTTGAAACTAATTTGAACGATGTAACGACATCACCTTAACGTATTAGATATATATAGGGTAGACTCGGTGTCGCTGTCATTTTCCGCACGGGTAACCTACTGTCTGAGAGAACCATGCGAGGGAGCCTTCTGACGGATATTCGCGTATTGGCAACATATGTCTCGTTGTGGTAAACTTTGGTGGGAATCTCAATTCAAACATAAACTATATTATACACTATGTTTGCATCCCATCCTGGCCGAACATTTGAAACTCAAATGAACGATTTAATGTCATGACCTTAACGTAATCGATACATATAGGGTAGACTCGGTGTTTTTTGCACATTCCTCATGGGTAATCTGCTGTTTTAGAGAACCGTGCGAAGGAGCCTACAGACGAGTATTGACGAATTGTCGACATAGTGTCTCGTTGTTTCGAGAGAAAAGGAGCAAATGTTTCAATTTTCGTTTTTTGGCTCCAGTATTTTCCCTTAATGCAAGGTGTTTGTTCTCGGTTACGGTGCATTCGCGATCATGTGCTCACCTCACTAAGATGTGCATATTCTGGAGAAAATCGAGCGGAAAAATTTACCTTTCTGCAGAAATCGGGTGTGGTACATCAGTCTTTTTCTTTATATGTTCAGAGCAGGGTGCTTATTGGGCGACCATTTGAAACTAATTTGAACGATGTAACGACATCACCTTAACGTATTAGATATATATAGGGTAGACTCGGTGTCACTGTCATTTTCCGCACGGGTAACCTGCTGTCTGAGAGAACCATGCGAGGGAGCCTTCTGACGGACCATTTGAAACTAATTTGAACGATGTAACGACATCACCTTAACGTATTAGATATATATAGGGTAGACTCGGTGTCGCTGCCATTTTCCGCACGGGTAACCTGCTGTCTGAGAGAACCATGCGAGGGAGCCTTCTGACGGATATTGGCGTATTGGCAACATTTGTCTCGTGGGAAACTTTGGTGGGAATCTCAATTCAAACATAAACTATATTATACACTATGTTTGCATCCCATCCTCAAAATAAAGAGCTTATCAATTCCATGTCGCAATATAAATGTTCTTAAAACAATTAACAATGGAGTATGCTTAGACTGAGTAAAAACTTCCCTCATCCAACGTTTAATGGAGTAAAATTTGTTGAATCATTAATGCCTCATTAAATCTTATGCAGCGCAAAGATTTAAAGACTTCAAATACAAAATTCAAAATACACTGAATACAACACCATGAAAAGTGGATGAATTGCAATCGGTGAGGTATGCACATGTAAGCTGCAAAGCTGAAGTACTGTGCTTTATTAAAAGAATTTTATTGCTAGGGATATTCCTGTGCAGGCCCTAAGCCTCTGGTTGGCTTACTAAGTGTTCTTTATATGTTCAGAGCAGGGTGCATATTGGGCGACCATTTGAAACTCATTTGAACGATGTAACGACATCACCTTAACTTATTAGATATATAGGGTAGACTCAGTGTCGTTGTCATTTCCTCACGGGTAACCTGCTGTCTGAGAGAACCATGCGAGGGAGCCTTCTGACGGACCATTTGAAACTAATTTGAACGATGTAACGACATCACCTTAACGTATTAGATATATATAGGGTAGACTCGTTGTCGCTGTCTATTTCCGCACGGGTATCCTGCTGTCTGAGAGAACCATGCGAGGGAGCCTTCTGACTTACCATTTGAAACTAATTTGAACGATGTAACGACATCACCTTAACGTATTAGATATATATAGGGTAGACTCGGTGTCGCTGTCATTTTCCGCACGGGTAACCTGCTGTCTGAGAGAACCATGCGAGGGAGCCTTCTGATGGACCATTTGAAACTAATTTGAACGATGTAACGACATCACCTTAACGTATTAGATATATATAGGGTAGACTCGGTGTCGCTGTCATTTTCCGCACGGGTAACCTACTGTCTGAGAGAACCATGCGAGGGAGCCTTCTGACGGATATTCGCGTATTGGCAACATATGTCTCGTTGTGGTAAACTTTGGTGGGAATCTCAATTCAAACATAAACTATATTATACACTATGTTTGCATCCCATCCTGGCCGAACATTTGAAACTCAAATGAACGATTTAATGTCATGACCTTAACGTAATCGATACATATAGGGTAGACTCGGTGTTTTTTGCACATTCCTCATGGGTAATCTGCTGTTTTAGAGAACCGTGCGAAGGAGCCTACAGACGAGTATTGACGAATTGTCGACATAGTGTCTCGTTGTTTCGAGAGAAAAGGAGCAAATGTTTCAATTTTCGTTTTTTGGCTCCAGTATTTTCCCTTAATGCAAGGTGTTTGTTCTCGGTTACGGTGCATTCGCGATCATGTGCTCACCTCACTAAGATGTGCATATTCTGGAGAAAATCGAGCGGAAAAATTTACCTTTCTGCAGAAATCGGGTGTGGTACATCAGTCTTTTTCTTTATATGTTCAGAGCAGGGTGCTTATTGGGCGACCATTTGAAACTAATTTGAACGATGTAACGACATCACCTTAACGTATTAGATATATATAGGGTAGACTCGGTGTCACTGTCATTTTCCGCACGGGTAACCTGCTGTCTGAGAGAACCATGCGAGGGAGCCTTCTGACGGACCATTTGAAACTAATTTGAACGATGTAACGACATCACCTTAACGTATTAGATATATATAGGGTAGACTCGGTGTCGCTGCCATTTTCCGCACGGGTAACCTGCTGTCTGAGAGAACCATGCGAGGGAGCCTTCTGACGGATATAGGCGTATTGGCAACATTTGTCTCGTGGGAAACTTTGGTGGGAATCTCAATTCAAACATAAACTATATTATACACTATGTTTGCATCCCATCCTCAAAATAAAGAGCTTATCAATTCCATGTCGCAATATAAATGTTCTTAACACAATTAACAATGGAGTATGCTTAGACTGAGTAAAAACTTCCCTCATCCAACGTTTAATGGAGTAAAATTTGTTGAATCATTAATGCCTCATTAAATCTTATGCAGCGCAAAGCATTAAAGACTTCAAATACAAAGTTCAAAATACACTGAATACAACACCATGAAAAGTGGATGAATTGCAATCGGTGAGGTATGCACATGTAAGCTGCAAAGCTGAAGTACTGTGCTTTATTAAAAGAATTTTATTGCTAGGGATATTCCTGTGCAGGCCCTAAGTCTCTGGTTGGCTTACTAAGTGTTCTTTATATGTTCAGAGCAGGGTGCATATTGGGCGACCATTTGAAACTCATTTGAACGATGAAACGACATCACCTTAACGTATTAGATATATATAGGGTAGACTCGGTGTCGTTGTCATTTCCTCACGGGTAACCTGCTGTCTGAGAGAACCATGCGAGGGAGCCTTCTGACGGACCATTTGAAACTAATTTGAACGATGTAACGACATCACCTTAACGTATTAGATATATATAGGGTAGACTCGTTGTCGCTGTCTATTTCCGCACGGGTATCCTGCTGTCTGAGAGAACCATGCGAGGGAGCCTTCTGACGGACCATTTGAAACTAATTTGAACGATGTAACGACATCACCTTAACGTATTAGATATATATAGGGTAGACTCTGTGTCGCTGTCATTTTCCGCACGGGTAACCTGCTGTCTGAGAGAACCATGCGAGGGAGCCTTCTGACGGATATTGGCGTATTGGCAACATTTGTCTCGTTGTGGGAAACTTTGGTGGGAATCTCAATTCAAACATTAACTATATTATACACTATGTTTGCATCCCATCCTCAAAATAAAGAGCTTATCAATTCCATGTCGCAATATAAATGTTCTTAACACAATTCACAATGGAGTATGCTTAGACTGAATAAAATCTTCCCTCATCCAATGTTTAATGGAGTTAAATTTGTTGAATCATTAATGCCTCAATAAATCTTATGCAGCGCAAAGATATAAATACTTCAAATACAAAGTTCAAAATACTCTGAATACAACACCATGAAAAAAGGATGAATTGCAATCGGTGAGGTATACACATGTAAGCTGCAAAGCTGAAGTACTGTGCTTTATTAAATGAATTTTTTTGGGAGGGATATTCCTGCGTGGGCCCAAAGCCTCTGGTTGGCTACTAAGTGTTCTTTATATGTTCAGAGCAGGGTGCTTATTGGGCGACCATTTGAAACTCATTTGAACGATGTAACGACATCACCTTAACGTATTAGATATATATAGGGTAGACTCGGTGTTGGTGTCATTTTCCGCACGGGTAACCTGCTGTCTGAGAGAACCATGCCAGGGAGCCTTCTGACGGATATTGGCGTATTGGCAACATTTGTCTTGTCGTAGGAAAATTTGGTGGGAATCTGAATTCAAACATTAACTATACTATATACTATGTTTGCATCCCATCCTCAAATTAAAGAGCTTATCAATTCCATGTCGCATTATAAATGTTCTTAACACAATTCACAATGGAGTATGCTTAGACTGAGTAAAAACTTCCCTCATCCAATGTTCAGTGGAGTAAAATTTGTTGAATCATTAATGCCTCATTAAATCTTATGCAGCGCAAAGCATTAAAGACTTCAAATACAAAGTTCAAAATACACTGAATACAACACCATGAAAAGTGGATGAATTGCAATCGGTGAGGTATGCACATGTAAGCTGCAAAGCTGAAGTACTGTGCTTTATTAAAAGAATTTTATTGCTAGGGATATTCCTGTGCAGGCCCTAAGCCTCTGGTTGGCTTACTAAGTGTTCTTTATATGTTCAGAGCAGGGTGCATATTGGGCGACCATTTGAAACTCATTTGAACGATGTAACGACATCACCTTAACGTATTAGATATATATAGGGTAGACTCGGTGTCGTTGTCATTTCCTCACGGGTAACCTGCTGTCTGAGAGAACCATGCGAGGGAGCCTTCTGACGGATATTGGCGTATTGGCAACATTTATCTCGTTGTGGGAAACTTTGGTGGGAATCTCAATTCAAACATAAACTATATTATACACTATGTTTGCATCCCATCCTCAAAATAAAGAGCTTATCAATTCCATGTCGCAATATAAATGTTCTTAACACAATTAACAATGGAGTATGCTTAGACTGAGTAAAAACTTCCCTCATCCAACGTTTAATGGAGTAAAATTTGTTGAATCATTAATGCCTCATTAAATCTTATGCAGCGCAAAGCATTAAAGACTTCAAATACAAAGTTCAAAATACACTGAATACAACACCATGAAAAGTGGATGAATTGCAATCGGTGAGGTATGCACATGTAAGCTGCAAAGCTGAAGTACTGTGCTTTATTAAAAGAATTTTATTGCTAGGGATATTCCTGTGCAGGCCCTAAGTCTCTGGTTGGCTTACTAAGTGTTCTTTATATGTTCAGAGCAGGGTGCATATTGGGCGACCATTTGAAACTCATTGAACGATGAAACGACATCACCTTAACGTATTAGATATATAGGGTAGACTCGGTGTCGTTGTCATTTCCTCACGGGTACCTGCTGTCTGAGAGAACCATGCGAGGGAGCCTTCTGACGGACCATTTGAAACTAATTTGAACGATGTAACGACATCACCTTAACGTATTAGATATATATAGGGTAGACTCGTTGTCGCTGTCTATTTCCGCACGGGTATCCTGCTGTCTGAGAGAACCATGCGAGGGAGCCTTCTGACGGACCATTTGAAACTAATTTGAACGATGTAACGACATCACCTTAACGTATTAGATATATATAGGGTAGACTCTGTGTCGCTGTCATTTTCCGCACGGGTAACCTGCTGTCTGAGAGAACCATGCGAGGGAGCCTTCTGACGGATATGGCGTATTGGCAACATTTGTCTCGTTGTGGGAAACTTTGGTGGGAATCTCAATTCAAACATTAACTATATTATACACTATGTTTTGCATCCCATCCTCAAAATAAAGAGGCTTATCAATTCCATGTCGCAATATAAATGTTCTTAACACAATTCACAATGGAGTATGCTTAGACTGAATAAAATCTTCCCTCATCCAATGTTTAATGGAGTTAAATTTGTGAATCATTAATGCCTCAATAAATCTTATGCAGCGCATAAGATATAAATACTTCAAATACAAAGTTCAAATACTCTGAATACAACACCATGAAAAAAGGATGAATTGCAATCGGTGAGGTATACACATGTAAGCTGCAAAGCTGAAGTACTGTGCTTTATTAAATGAATTTTTTTGGGAGGGATATTCCTGCGTGGGCCCAAAGCCTCTGGTTGGCTACTAAGTGTTCTTTATATGTTCAGAGCAGGGTGCTTATTGGGCGACCATTTGAAACTCATTTGAACGATGTAACGACATCACCTTAACGTATTAGATATATATAGGGTAGACTCGGTGTCGGTGTCATTTTCCGCACGGGTAACCTGCTGTCTGAGAGAACCATGCCAGGGAGCCTTCTGACGGATATTGGCGTATTGGCAACATTTGTCTCGTCGTAGGAAAATTTGGTGGGAATCTGAATTCAAACATTAACTATACTATATACTATGTTTGCATCCCATCCTCAAATAAAGAGCTTATCAATTCCATGTCGCATTATAAATGTTCTTAACACAATTCACAATGGAGTATGCCTTAGACTGAGTAAAAACTTCCCTCATCCAATGTTCAGTGGAGTAAAATTTGTTGAATCATTAATGCCTCATTAAATCTTATGCAGCGCAAAGCATTAAAGACTTCAAATACAAAGTTCAAAATACACTGAATACAACACCATGAAAAGTGGATGAATTGCAATCGGTGAGGTATGCACATGTAAGCTGCAAAGCTGAAGTACTGTGCTTTATTAAAAGAATTTTATTGCTAGGGATATTCCTGTGCAGGCCCTAAGTCTCTGGTGGCTTACTAAGTGTTCTTTATATGTTCAGAGCAGGGTGCATATTGGGCGACCATTGAAACTCATTTGAACGATGTAACGACATCACCTTAACGTATTAGATATATATAGGGTAGACTCGGTGTCGTTGTCATTTCCTCACGGGTAACCTGCTGTCTGAGAGAACCATGCGAGGGAGCCTTCTGACGGACCATTTGAAACTAATTTGAACGATGTAACGACATCACCTTAACGTATTAGATATATATAGGGTAGACTCGTTGTCGCTGTCTATTTCCGCACGGGTATCCTGCTGTCTGAGAGAACCATGCGAGGGAGCCTTCTGACTTACCATTTGAAACTAATTTGAACGATGTAACGACATCACCTTAACGTATTAGATATATATAGGGTAGACTCGGTGTCGCTGTCATTTTCCGCACGGGTAACCTACTGTCTGAGAGAACCATGCGAGGGAGCCTTCTGACGGA
Source organism: Procambarus clarkii (assembly GCF_040958095.1). Classification (NCBI taxonomy): domain Eukaryota; kingdom Metazoa; phylum Arthropoda; class Malacostraca; order Decapoda; family Cambaridae; genus Procambarus; species Procambarus clarkii. Next base: position 500,967 of record NW_027189182.1, on the reverse strand, counting down.
TATTCGCGTATTGGCAACATATGTCTCGTTGTGGTAAACTTTGGTGGGAATCTCAATTCAAACATAAACTATATTATACACTATGTTTGCATCCCATCCCTGGCCGAACATTTGAAACTCAAATGAACGATTTAATGTCATGACCTTAACGTAATCGATACATATAGGGTAGACTCGGTGTTTTTTGCACATTCCTCATGGGTAATCTGCTGTTTTAGAGAACCGTGCGAAGGAGCCTACAGACGAGTATTGACGAATTGTCGACATAGTGTCTCGTTGTTTCGAGAGAAAAGGAGCAAATGTTTCAATTTTCGTTTTTTGGCTCCAGTATTTTCCCTTAATGCAAGGTGTTTGTTCTCGGTTACGGTGCATTCGCGATCATGTGCTCACCTCACTAAGATGTGCATATTCTGGAGAAAATCGAGCGGAAAAATTTACCTTTCTGCAGAAATCGGGTGTGGTACATCAGTCTTTTTCTTTATATGTTCAGAGCAGGGTGCTTATTGGGCGACCATTTGAAACTAATTTGAACGATGTAACGACATCACCTTAACGTATTAGATATATATAGGGTAGACTCGGTGTCACTGTCATTTTCCGCACGGGTAACCTGCTGTCTGAGAGAACCATGCGAGGGAGCCTTCTGACGGACCATTTGAAACTAATTTGAACGATGTAACGACATCACCTTAACGTATTAGATATATATAGGGTAGACTCGGTGTCGCTGCCATTTTCCGCACGGGTAACCTGCTGTCTGAGAGAACCATGCGAGGGAGCCTTCTGACGGATATAGGCGTATTGGCAACATTTGTCTCGTGGGAAACTTTGGTGGGAATCTCAATTCAAACATAAACTATATTATACACTATGTTTGCATCCCATCCTCAAAATAAAGAGCTTATCAATTCCATGTCGCAATATAAATGTTCTTAACACAATTAACAATGGAGTATGCTTAGACTGAGTAAAACTTCCCTCATCCAACGTTTAATGGAGTAAAATTTGTTGAATCATTAATGCCTCATTAAATCTTATGCAGCGCAAAGCATTAAAGACTTCAAATACAAAGTTCAAAATACACTGAATACAACACCATGAAAAGTGGATGAATTGCAATCGGTGAGGTATGCACATGTAAGCTGCAAAGCTGAAGTACTGTGCTTTATTAAAAGAATTTTATTGCTAGGGATATTCCTGTGCAGGCCCTAAGTCTCTGGTTGGCTTACTAAGTGTTCTTTATATGTTCAGAGCAGGGTGCATATTGGGCGACCATTTGAAACTCATTTGAACGATGAAACGACATCACCTTAACGTATTAGATATATATAGGGTAGACTCGGTGTCGTTGTCATTTCCTCACGGGTAACCTGCTGTCTGAGAGAACCATGCGAGGAGCCTTCTGACGGACCATTTGAAACTAATTTGAACGATGTAACGACATCACCTTAACGTATTAGATATATATAGGGTAGACTCGTTGTCGCTGTCTATTTCCGCACGGGTATCCTGCTGTCTGAGAGAACCATGCGAGGGAGCCTTCTGACGGACCATTTGAAACTAATTTGAACGATGTAACGACATCACCTTAACGTATTAGATATATATAGGGTAGACTCTGTGTCGCTGTCATTTTCCGCACGGGTAACCTGCTGTCTGAGAGAACCATGCGAGGGAGCCTTCTGACGGATATTGGCGTATTGGCAACATTTGTCTCGTTGTGGGAAACTTTGGTGGGAATCTCAATTCAAACATTAACTATATTATACACTATGTTTGCATCCCATCCTCAAATAAAGAGCTTATCAATTCCATGTCGCAATATAAATGTTCTTAACACAATTCACAATGGAGTATGCTTAGACTGAATAAAATCTTCCCTCATCCAATGTTTAATGGAGTTAAATTTGTTGAATCATTAATGCCTCAATAAATCTTATGCAGCGCAAAGATATAAATACTTCAAATACAAAGTTCAAAATACTCTGAATACAACACCATGAAAAAAGGATGAATTGCAATCGGTGAGGTATACACATGTAAGCTGCAAAGCTGAAGTACTGTGCTTTATTAAATGAATTTTTTTGGGAGGGATATTCCTGCGTGGGCCCAAAGCCTCTGGTTGGCTACTAAGTGTTCTTTATATGTTCAGAGCAGGGTGCTTATTGGGCGACCATTTGAAACTCATTTGAACGATGTAACGACATCACCTTAACGTATTAGATATATATAGGGTAGACTCGGTGAATTTTCCGCACGGGTAACCTGCTGTCTGAGAGAACCATGCCAGGGAGCCTTCTGACGGATATTGGCGTATTGGCAACATTTGTCTTGTCGTAGGAAAATTTGGTGGGAATCTGAATTCAAACATTAACTATACTATATACTATGTTTGCATCCCATCCTCAAATTAAAGAGCTTATCAATTCCATGTCGCATTATAAATGTTCTTAACCACAATTCACAATGGAGTATGCTTAGACTGAGTAAAAACTTCCCTCATCCAATGTTCAGTGGAGTAAAATTTGTTGAATCATTAATGCCTCATTAAATCTTATGCAGCGCAAAGCATTAAAGACTTCAAATACAAAGTTCAAAATACACTGAATACAACACCATGAAAAGTGGATGAATTGCAATCGGTGAGGTATGCACATGTAAGCTGCAAAGCTGAAGTACTGTGCTTTATTAAAAGAATTTTATTGCTAGGGATATTCCTGTGCAGGCCCTAAGCCTCTGGTTTCTTACTAAGTGTTCTTTATATGTTCAGAGCAGGGTGCATATTGGGCGACCATTTGAAAACTCACTTGAACGATGTAACGACATCACCTTAACGTATTAGATATATATAGGGTAGACTCGGTGTTGGTGTCATTTTCCGCACGGGTAACCTGCTGTCTGAGAGAACCATGCCAGGGAGCCTTCTGACGGATATTAGCGTATTGGCAACATTTGTCTCGTCGTAGGAAAATTTGGTGGGAATCTGAATTCAAACATTAACTATACTATATACTATGTTTGCATCCCATCCTCAAATAAAGAGCTTATCAATTCCATGTCGCAATATAAATGTTCTTAACACAATTCACAATGGAGTATGCTTAGACTGAGTAAAAACTTCCCTCATCCAATGTTCAGTGGAGTAAAATTTGTTGAATCATTAATGCCTCATTAAATCTTATGCAGCGCAAAGCATTAAAGACTTCAAATACAAAGTTCAAAATACACTGAATACAACACCATGAAAAGTGGATGAATTGCAATCGGTGAGGTATGCACATGTAAGCTGCAAAGCTGAAGTACTGTGCTTTATTAAAAGAATTTTATTGCTAGGGATATTCCTGTGCAGGCCCTAAGCCTCTGGTTGGCTTACTAAGTGTTCTTTATATGTTCAGAGCAGGGTGCATATTGGGCGACCATTTGAAACTCATTTGAACGATGTAACGACATCACCTTAACGTATTAGATATATATAGGGTAGACTCGGTGTCGTTGTCATTTCCTCACGGGTAACCTGCTGTCTGAGAGAACCATGCGAGGGAGCCTTCTGACGGACCATTTGAAACTAATTTGAACGATGTAACGACATCACCTTAACGTATTAGATATATATAGGGTAGACTCGTTGTCGCTGTCTATTTCCGCACGGGTATCCTGCTGTCTGAGAGAACCATGCGAGGGAGCCTTCTGACTTACCATTTGAAACTAATTTGAACGATGTAACGACATCACCTTAACGTATTAGATATATATAGGGTAGACTCGGTGTCGCTGTCATTTTCCGCACGGGTAACCTGCTGTCTGAGAGAACCATGCGAGGGAGCCTTCTGACGGATATTGGCGTATTGGCAACATTTATCTCGTTGTGGGAAACTTTGGTGGGAATCTCAATTCAAACATTAACTATATTATACACTATGTTTGCATCCCATCCTCAAAATAAAGAGCTTATCAATTCCATGTCGCAATATAAATGTTCTTAACACAATTCACAATGGAGTATGCTTAGACTGAATAAAATCTTCCCTCATCCAATGTTTAATGGAGTTAAATTTGTTGAATCATTAATGCCTCATTAAATCTTATGCAGCGCAAAGATATAAATACTTCAAATACAAAGTTCAAAATACTCTGAATACAACACCATGAAAAAAGGATGAATTGCAATCGGTGAGGTATACACATGTAAGCTGCAAAGCTGAAGTACTGTGCTTTATTAAATGAATTTTTTTGGGAGGGATATTCCTGCGTGGGCCCAAAGCCTCTGGTTGGCTACTAAGTGTTCTTTATATGTTCAGAGCAGGGTGCTTATTGGGCGACCATTTGAAACTCATTTGAACGATGTAACGACATCACCTTAACGTATTAGATATATATAGGGTAGACTCGGTGTCGCTGTCATTTTCCGCACGGGTAACCTGCTGTCTGAGAGAACCATGCGAGGGAGCCTTCTGACGGATATTGGCGTATTGGCAACATTTATCTCGTTGTGGGAAACTTTGGTGGGAATCTCAATTCAAACATTAACTATATTATACACTATGTTTGCATCCCATCCTCAAAATAAAGAGCTTATCAATTCCATGTCGCAATATAAATGTTCTTAACACAATTCACAATGGAGTATGCTTAGACTGAATAAAATCTTCCCTCATCCAATGTTTAATGGAGTTAAATTTGTTGAATCATTAATGCCTCATTAAATCTTATGCAGCGCAAAGATATAAATACTTCAAATACAAAGTTCAAAATACTCTGAATACAACACCATGAAAAAAGGATGAATTGCAATCGGTGAGGTATACACATGTAAGCTGCAAAGCTGAAGTACTGTGCTTTATTAAATGAATTTTTTTGGGAGGGATATTCCTGCGTGGGCCCAAAGCCTCTGGTTGGCTACTAAGTGTTCTTTATATGTTCAGAGCAGGGTGCTTATTGGGCGACCATTTGAAACTCATTTGAACGATGTAACGACATCACCTTAACGTATTAGATATATATAGGGTAGACTCGGTGTCGGTGTCATTTTCCGCACGGGTAACCTGCTGTCTGAGAGAACCATGCCAGGGAGCCTTCTGACGGATATTGGCGTATTGGCAACATTTGTCTCGTCGTAGGAAAATTTGGTGGGAATCTGAATTCAAAACATTAACTATACTATATACTATGTTTGCATCCCATCCTCAAAATAAAGAGCTTATCAATTCCATGTCGCAATATAAATGTTCTTAACACAATTAACAATGGAGTATGCTTAGACTGAGTAAAAACTTCCCTCATCCAACGTTTAATGGAGTAAAATTTGTTGAATCATTAATGCCTCATTAAATCTTATGCAGCGCAAAGCATTAAAGACTTCAAATACAAAGTTCAAAATACACTGAATACAACACCATGAAAAGTGGATGAATTGCAATCGGTGAGGTATGCACATGTAAGCTGCAAAGCTGAAGTACTGTGCTTTATTAAAAGAATTTTATTGCTAGGGATATTCCTGTGCAGGCCCTAAGTCTCTGGTTGGCTTACTAAGTGTTCTTTATATGTTCAGAGCAGGGTGCATATTGGGCGACCATTTGAAACTCATTTGAACGATGAAACGACATCACCTTAACGTATTAGATATATATAGGGTAGACTCGGTGTCGTTGTCATTTCCTCACGGGTAACCTGCTGTCTGAGAGAACCATGCGAGGGAGCCTTCTGACGGACCATTTGAAACTAATTTGAACGATGTAACGACATCACCTTAACGTATTAGATATATATAGGGTAGACTCGTTGTCGCTGTCTATTTCCGCACGGGTATCCTGCTGTCTGAGAGAACCATGCGAGGGAGCCTTCTGACGGACCATTTGAAACTAATTTGAACGATGTAACGACATCACCTTAACGTATTAGATATATATAGGGTAGACTCTGTGTCGCTGTCATTTTCCGCACGGGTAACCTGCTGTCTGAGAGAACCATGCGAGGGAGCCTTCTGACGGATATTGGCGTATTGGCAACATTTGTCTCGTTGTGGGAAACTTTGGTGGGAATCTCAATTCAAACATTAACTATATTATACACTATGTTTGCATCCCATCCTCAAAATAAAGAGCTTATCAATTCCATGTCGCAATATAAATGTTCTTAACACAATTCACAATGGAGTATGCTTAGACTGAATAAAATCTTCCCTCATCCAATGTTTAATGGAGTTAAATTTGTTGAATCATTAATGCCTCAATAAATCTTATGCAGCGCAAAGATATAAATACTTCAAATACAAAGTTCAAAATACTCTGAATACAACACCATGAAAAAAGGATGAATTGCAATCGGTGAGGTATACACATGTAAGCTGCAAAGCTGAAGTACTGTGCTTTATTAAATGAATTTTTTTGGGAGGGATATTCCTGCGTGGGCCCAAAGCCTCTGGTTGGCTACTAAGTGTTCTTTATATGTTCAGAGCAGGGTGCTTATTGGGCGACCATTTGAAACTCATTTGAACGATGTAACGACATCACCTTAACGTATTAGATATATATAGGGTAGACTCGGTGTTGGTGTCATTTTCCGCACGGGTAACCTGCTGTCTGAGAGAACCATGCCAGGGAGCCTTCTGACGGATATTGGCGTATTGGCAACATTTGTCTTGTCGTAGGAAAATTTGGTGGGAATCTGAATTCAAACATTAACTATACTATATACTATGTTTGCATCCCATCCTCAAATTAAAGAGCTTATCAATTCCATGTCGCATTATAAATGTTCTTAACACAATTCACAATGGAGTATGCTTAGACTGAGTAAAAACTTCCCTCATCCAATGTTCAGTGGAGTAAAATTTGTTGAATCATTAATGCCTCATTAAATCTTATGCAGCGCAAAGCATTAAAGACTTCAAATACAAAGTTCAAAATACACTGAATACAACACCATGAAAAGTGGATGAATTGCAATCGGTGAGGTATGCACATGTAAGCTGCAAAGCTGAAGTACTGTGCTTTATTAAAAGAATTTTATTGCTAGGGATATTCCTGTGCAGGCCCTAAGCCTCTGGTTTCTTACTAAGTGTTCTTTATATGTTCAGAGCAGGGTGCATATTGGGCGACCATTTGAAACTCACTTGAACGATGTAACGACATCACCTTAACGTATTAGATATATATAGGGTAGACTCGGTGTTGGTGTCATTTTCCGCACGGGTAACCTGCTGTCTGAGAGAACCATGCCAGGGAGCCTTCTGACGGATATTAGCGTATTGGCAACATTTGTCTCGTCGTAGGAAAATTTGGTGGGAATCTGAATTCAAACATTAACTATACTATATACTATGTTTGCATCCCATCCTCAAAATAAAGAGCTTATCAATTCCATGTCGCAATATAAATGTTCTTAACACAATTCACAATGGAGTATGCTTAGACTGAGTAAAAACTTCCCTCATCCAATGTTCAGTGGAGTAAAATTTGTTGAATCATTAATGCCTCATTAAATCTTATGCAGCGCAAAGCATTAAAGACTTCAAATACAAAGTTCAAAATACACTGAATACAACACCATGAAAAGTGGATGAATTGCAATCGGTGAGGTATGCACATGTAAGCTGCAAAGCTGAAGTACTGTGCTTTATTAAAAGAATTTTATTGCTAGGGATATTCCTGTGCAGGCCCTAAGCCTCTGGTTGGCTTACTAAGTGTTCTTTATATGTTCAGAGCAGGGTGCATATTGGGCGACCATTTGAAACTCATTTGAACGATGTAACGACATCACCTTAACGTATTAGATATATATAGGGTAGACTCGGTGTCGTTGTCATTTCCTCACGGGTAACCTGCTGTCTGAGAGAACCATGCGAGGGAGCCTTCTGACGGACCATTTGAAACTAATTTGAACGATGTAACGACATCACCTTAACGTATTAGATATATATAGGGTAGACTCGTTGTCGCTGTCTATTTCCGCACGGGTATCCTGCTGTCTGAGAGAACCATGCGAGGGAGCCTTCTGACTTACCATTTGAAACTAATTTGAACGATGTAACGACATCACCTTAACGTATTAGATATATATAGGGTAGACTCGGTGTCGCTGTCATTTTCCGCACGGGTAACCTGCTGTCTGAGAGAACCATGCGAGGGAGCCTTCTGACGGATATTGGCGTATTGGCAACATTTATCTCGTTGTGGGAAACTTTGGTGGGAATCTCAATTCAAACATTAACTATATTATACACTATGTTTGCATCCCATCCTCAAAATAAAGAGCTTATCAATTCCATGTCGCAATATAAATGTTCTTAACACAATTCACAATGGAGTATGCTTAGACTGAATAAAATCTTCCCTCATCCAATGTTTAATGGAGTTAAATTTGTTGAATCATTAATGCCTCATTAAATCTTATGCAGCGCAAAGATATAAATACTTCAAATACAAAGTTCAAAATACTCTGAATACAACACCATGAAAAAAGGATGAATTGCAATCGGTGAGGTATACACATGTAAGCTGCAAAGCTGAAGTACTGTGCTTTATTAAATGAATTTTTTTGGGAGGGATATTCCTGCGTGGGCCCAAAGCCTCTGGTTGGCTACTAAGTGTTCTTTATATGTTCAGAGCAGGGTGCTTATTGGGCGACCATTTGAAACTCATTTGAACGATGTAACGACATCACCTTAACGTATTAGATATATATAGGGTAGACTCGGTGTCGCTGTCATTTTCCGCACGGGTAACCTGCTGTCTGAGAGAACCATGCGAGGGAGCCTTCTGACGGATATTGGCGTATTGGCAACATTTATCTCGTTGTGGGAAACTTTGGTGGGAATCTCAATTCAAACATTAACTATATTATACACTATGTTTGCATCCCATCCTCAAAATAAAGAGCTTATCAATTCCATGTCGCAATATAAATGTTCTTAACACAATTCACAATGGAGTATGCTTAGACTGAATAAAATCTTCCCTCATCCAATGTTTAATGGAGTTAAATTTGTTGAATCATTAATGCCTCATTAAATCTTATGCAGCGCAAAGATATAAATACTTCAAATACAAAGTTCAAAATACTCTGAATACAACACCATGAAAAAAGGATGAATTGCAATCGGTGAGGTATACACATGTAAGCTGCAAAGCTGAAGTACTGTGCTTTATTAAATGAATTTTTTTGGGAGGGATATTCCTGCGTGGGCCCAAAGCCTCTGGTTGGCTACTAAGTGTTCTTTATATGTTCAGAGCAGGGTGCTTATTGGGCGACCATTTGAAACTCATTTGAACGATGTAACGACATCACCTTAACGTATTAGATATATATAGGGTAGACTCGGTGTCGGTGTCATTTTCCGCACGGGTAACCTGCTGTCTGAGAGAACCATGCCAGGGAGCCTTCTGACGGATATTGGCGTATTGGCAACATTTGTCTCGTCGTAGGAAAATTTGGTGGGAATCTGAATTCAAACATTAACTATACTATATACTATGTTTGCATCCCATCCTCAAAATAAAGAGCTTATCAATTCCATGTCGCATTATAAATGTTCTTAACACAATTCACAATGGAGTATGCTTAGACTGAGTAAAAACTTCCCTCATCCAACGTTTAATGGAGTAAAATTTGTTGAATCATTAATGCCTCATTAAATCTTATGCAGCGCAAAGATTTAAAGACTTCAAATACAAAATTCAAAATACACTGAATACAACACCATGAAAAGTGGATGAATTGCAATCGGTGAGGTATGCACATGTAAGCTGCAAAGCTGAAGTACTGTGCTTTATTAAAAGAATTTTATTGCTAGGGATATTCCTGTGCAGGCCCTAAGCCTCTGGTTGGCTTACTAAGTGTTCTTTATATGTTCAGAGCAGGGTGCATATTGGGCGACCATTTGAAACTCATTTGAACGATGTAACGACATCACCTTAACGTATTAGATATATATAGGGTAGACTCGGTGTCGTTGTCATTTCCTCACGGGTAACCTGCTGTCTGAGAGAACCATGCGAGGGAGCCTTCTGACGGACCATTTGAAACTAATTTGAACGATGTAACGACATCACCTTAACGTATTAGATATATATAGGGTAGACTCGTTGTCGCTGTCTATTTCCGCACGGGTATCCTGCTGTCTGAGAGAACCATGCGAGGGAGCCTTCTGACTTACCATTTGAAACTAATTTGAACGATGTAACGACATCACCTTAACGTATTAGATATATATAGGGTAGACTCGGTGTCGCTGTCATTTTCCGCACGGGTAACCTACTGTCTGAGAGAACCATGCGAGGGAGCCTTCTGACGGATATTCGCGTATTGGCAACATATGTCTCGTTGTGGTAAACTTTGGTGGGAATCTCAATTCAAACATAAACTATATTATACACTATGTTTGCATCCCATCCTGGCCGAACATTTGAAACTCAAATGAACGATTTAATGTCATGACCTTAACGTAATCGATACATATAGGGTAGACTCGGTGTTTTTTGCACATTCCTCATGGGTAATCTGCTGTTTTAGAGAACCGTGCGAAGGAGCCTACAGACGAGTATTGACGAATTGTCGACATAGTGTCTCGTTGTTTCGAGAGAAAAGGAGCAAATGTTTCAATTTTCGTTTTTTGGCTCCAGTATTTTCCCTTAATGCAAGGTGTTTGTTCTCGGTTACGGTGCATTCGCGATCATGTGCTCACCTCACTAAGATGTGCATATTCTGGAGAAAATCGAGCGGAAAAATTTACCTTTCTGCAGAAATCGGGTGTGGTACATCAGTCTTTTTCTTTATATGTTCAGAGCAGGGTGCTTATTGGGCGACCATTTGAAACTAATTTGAACGATGTAACGACATCACCTTAACGTATTAGATATATATAGGGTAGACTCGGTGTCACTGTCATTTTCCGCACGGGTAACCTGCTGTCTGAGAGAACCATGCGAGGGAGCCTTCTGACGGACCATTTGAAACTAATTTGAACGATGTAACGACATCACCTTAACGTATTAGATATATATAGGGTAGACTCGGTGTCGCTGCCATTTTCCGCACGGGTAACCTGCTGTCTGAGAGAACCATGCGAGGGAGCCTTCTGACGGATATAGGCGTATTGGCAACATTTGTCTCGTGGGAAACTTTGGTGGGAATCTCAATTCAAACATAAACTATATTATACACTATGTTTGCATCCCATCCTCAAAATAAAGAGCTTATCAATTCCATGTCGCAATATAAATGTTCTTAAAACAATTAACAATGGAGTATGCTTAGACTGAGTAAAAACTTCCCTCATCCAACGTTTAATGGAGTAAAATTTGTTGAATCATTAATGCCTCATTAAATCTTATGCAGCGCAAAGATTTAAAGACTTCAAATACAAAATTCAAAATACACTGAATACAACACCATGAAAAGTGGATGAATTGCAATCGGTGAGGTATGCACATGTAAGCTGCAAAGCTGAAGTACTGTGCTTTATTAAAAGAATTTTATTGCTAGGGATATTCCTGTGCAGGCCCTAAGCCTCTGGTTGGCTTACTAAGTGTTCTTTATATGTTCAGAGCAGGGTGCATATTGGGCGACCATTTGAAACTCATTTGAACGATGTAACGACATCACCTTAACTTATTAGATATATATAGGGTAGACTCAGTGTCGTTGTCATTTCCTCACGGGTAACCTGCTGTCTGAGAGAACCATGCGAGGGAGCCTTCTGACGGACCATTTGAAACTAATTTGAACGATGTAACGACATCACCTTAACGTATTAGATATATATAGGGTAGACTCGTTGTCGCTGTCTATTTCCGCACGGGTATCCTGCTGTCTGAGAGAACCATGCGAGGGAGCCTTCTGACTTACCATTTGAAACTAATTTGAACGATGTAACGACATCACCTTAACGTATTAGATATATAGGGTAGACTCGGTGTCGCTGTCATTTTCCGCACGGGTAACCTACTGTCTGAGAGAACCATGCGAGGGAGCCTTCTGACGGATATTCGCGTATTGGCAACATATGTCTCGTTGTGGTAAACTTTGGTGGGAATCTCAATTCAAACATAAACTATATTATACACTATGTTTGCATCCCATCCTGGCCGAACATTTGAAACTCAAATGAACGATGTAATGACATCACCTTAACGTATTCGATACATATAGGGTAGACTCGGTGTTTTTTGCACATTCCTCATGGGTAATCTGCTGCTTTAGAGAACCATGGGAAGAGCCTACAGACGAGTATTGACGAATTTTCGACATAGTGTCTCGTTGTTTCGAGGGAAAAGGAGGAAATGTTTCAATTTTCGTTTTTTGGCTCCAATATTTTCCCTTAATGCTAGGTGTTTGTTCTCGGTTACGGTGCATTCGCGATCATGTGCTCACCTCACTTAGATGTGCTTATTCTGGAGAAAATCGAGCCGAAAAATTTACCTTTCTCCAGAAATCGGGTTTGGTGCATCAGACGTTTTCTTTATATGTTCAGAGCAGGGTGCTTATTGGGCGACCATTTGAAACTCATTTGAACGATGTAACGACATCACCTTAACGTATTCGATATATATAGGGTAGACTCGGTGTTGGTGTCATTTTCCGCAAGGGTAACCTGCTGTCTGAGAGAACCATGCCCGGAGCATTCTGACGGATATTGGCGTATTGGCAACATTTGTCTCGTTGTGGGAAACTTTGGTGGGAATCTCAATTCAAACATTAACTATATTATACACTATGTTTGCATCCCATCCTCAAAATAAAGAGCTTATCAATTCCATGTCGCAATGTAAATGTTCTTAACACAATTCACAATGGAGTCTGCTTAGACTGAGTAAAAACTTCCCTCATCCAATGTTTAATGGAGTAAAATTTGTTGAATCATTAATGCCTTATTAAATCTTATGCAGCGCAAAGATTTAAAGACTTCAAATACAAAGTTCAAAATACACTGAATACAACATCATGAAAAATGGATGAATTGCAATAGGTGAGGTATGCACATGTAAGCTGCAAAGCTGAAGTACTGTGCTTTATTAAAAGAATTTTTTTGTGAGGGATATTCCTGTGCAGGCCCTAAGCCTCTGGTTGGCTTACTAAGTGTTCTTTATATGTTCAGAGCAGGGTGCATATTGGGTGACCATTTGAAACTCATTTGAACGATGTAACGACATCACCTTAACTTATTCGATTTATATAGGGTAGACTCGGTGTTGGTGTCATTTTCCGCACGGGTAACCTGCTATCTGAGAGAACCATGCGAGGGAGCCTTCTGACGGATACTAGCGTATTGGCAACATTTGTCTAGTTGTGGTAAACTTTGGTGGGAATCTCAATTCAAACATAAACTATATTATACACTATGTTTGCATCCCATCCTGGCTGAACATTTGAAACTCAAATGAACGATGTAATGACATCACCTTAACGTATTCGATACATATAGGGTAGACTCGGTGTTTTTTGCACATTCCTCATGGGTAATCTGCTGTTTTAGAGAACCATGCGAAAGAGCCTACAGACGAGTATTGACGAATTGTCGACATAGTGTCTCGTTGACAGAGAAAAGGAGCAAATGTTTCCCATTATTTGTTTTTAGGCTCCAGTCTTTTCCCTCAATGCAAGGTGCTAGTTCTCGCTTCCGGTGCGGTCGCGATCATGTCCTAACCTCACTTAGATGGAGGAAATCGAGCCGAAAAATTTACCTTTGTCCAGAAATCGGATGTGGTACATCACACTTTTCGTTGTATGTTCAGAGCAGGGTGCTTACTGGCCGAACATTTGAAACTCAAATGAACGATTTAATGACATGACCTTAACGTAATCGATACATATAGGGTAGACTCGGTGTTTTTTGCACATTCCTCATGGGTAATCTGCTGTTTTAGAGAACCATGGGAAGGAGCCTACAGACGAGTATTGACGAATTGTCGACATAGTTACTCGTTGTTTCGAGAGAAAAGGAGCAAATGTTTCAATTTTCGTTTTTTGGCTCCAGTATTTTCCCTTAATGCAAGGTGTTTGTTCTCGGTTACCGTGCATTCGCGATCATGTGCTCACCTCACTTAGATGTGCTTATTCTGGAGAAAATCGAGCCGAAAAATTTACCTTTCTCCAGAAATCGGGTTTGGTGCATCAGACGTTTTCTTTATATGTTCAGAGCAGGGTGCTTATTGGGCGACCATTTGAAACTCATTTGAACGATGTAACGACATCACCTTAACGTATTCGATATATATAGGGTAGACTCGGTGTTGGTGTCATTTTCCGCACGGGTAACCTGCTGTCTGAGAGAACCATGCCCGGAGCATTCTGACGGATATTGGCGTATTAGCAACATTTGTCTCGTTGTGGGAAACTTTGGTGGGAATCTCAATTCAAACATTAACTATATTATACACTATGTTTGCATCCCATCCTCAAAATAAAGAGCTTATCAATTCCATGTCGCAATATAAATGTTCTTAACACAATTCACAATGGAGTCTGCTTAGACTGAGTAAAAACTTCCCTCATCCAATGTTTAATGGAGTAAAATTTGTTGAATCATTAATGCCTTATTAAATCTTATGCAGCGCAAAGATTTAAAGACTTCAAATACAAAGTTCAAAATACACTGAATACAACACCATTAAAAGTGGAAGAATTGCAATCGGTGAGGTATGCACATGTAAGCTGCAAAGCTGAAGTACTGTGCTTTATTAAAAGAATTTTATTGCTAGGGATATTCCTGTGCAGGCCCTAAGCCTCTGGTTGGCTTACTAAGTGTTCTTTATATGTTCAGAGCAGGGTGCATATTGGGCGACCATTTGAAACTCATTTGAACGATGTAACGACATCACCTTAACGTATTAGATATATATAGGGTAGACTCGGTGTCGTTGTCATTTCCTCACGGGTAACCTGCTGTCTGAGAGAACCATGCGAGGGAGCCTTCTGACGGACCATTTGAAACTAATTTGAACGATGTAACGACATCACCTTAACGTATTAGATATATATAGGGTAGACTCGTTGTCGCTGTCTATTTCCGCACGGGTATCCTGCTGTCTGAGAGAACCATGCGAGGGAGCCTTCTGACTTACCATTTGAAACTAATTTGAACGATGTAACGATATCACCTTAACGTATTAGATATATATAGGGTAGACTCGGTGTCGCTGTCATTTTCCGCACGGGTAACCTGCTGTCTGAGAGAACCATGCGAGGGAGCCTTCTGACGGATCATTTGAAACTAATTTGAACGATGTAACGACATCACCTTAACGTATTAGATATATATAGGGTAGACTCGGTGTCGCTGTCATTTTCCGCACGGGTAACCTGCTGTCTGAGAGAACCATGCGAGGGAGCCTTCTGACGGATATTGGCGTATTGGCAACATTTATCTCGTTGTGGGAAACTTTGGTGGGAATCTCAATTCAAACATTAACTATATTATACACTATGTTTGCATCCCATCCTCAAAATAAAGAGCTTATCAATTCCATGTCGCAATATAAATGTTCTTAACACAATTCACAATGGAGTATGCTTAGACTGAATAAAATCTTCCCTCATCCAATGTTTAATGGAGTTAAATTTGTTGAATCATTAATGCCTCATTAAATCTTATGCAGCGCAAAGATATAAATACTTCAAATACAAAGTTCAAAATACTCTGAATACAACACCATGAAAAAAGGATGAATTGCAATCGGTGAGGTATACACATGTAAGCTGCAAAGCTGAAGTACTGTGCTTTATTAAATGAATTTTTTTGGGAGGGATATTCCTGCGTGGGCCCAAAGCCTCTGGTTGGCTACTAAGTGTTCTTTATATGTTCAGAGCAGGGTGCTTATTGGGCGACCATTTGAAACTCATTTGAACGATGTAACGACATCACCTTAACGTATTAGATATATATAGGGTAGACTCGGTGTCGGTGTCATTTTCCGCACGGGTAACCTGCTGTCTGAGAGAACCATGCCAGGGAGCCTTCTGACGGATATTGGCGTATTGGCAACATTTGTCTCGTCGTAGGAAAATTTGGTGGGAATCTGAATTCAAACATTAACTATACTATATACTATGTTTGCATCCCATCCTCAAAATAAAGAGCTTATCAATTCCATGTCGCATTATAAATGTTCTTAACACAATTCACAATGGAGTATGCTTAGACTGAGTAAAAACTTCCCTCATCCAATGTTCAGTGGAGTAAAATTTGTTGAATCATTAATGCCTCATTAAATCTTATGCAGCGCAAAGCATTAAAGACTTCAAATACAAAGTTCAAAATACACTGAAAACAACACCATGAAAAGTGGATGAATTGCAATCGGTGAGGTATGCACATGTAAGCTGCAAAGCTGAAGTACTGTGCTTTATTAAAAGAATTTTATTGCTAGGGATATTCCTGTGCAGGCCCTAAGTCTCTGGTTGGCTTACTAAGTGTTCTTTATATGTTCAGAGCAGGGTGCATATTGGGCGACCATTTGAAACTCATTTGAACGATGTAACGACATCACCTTAACGTATTAGATATATATAGGGTAGACTCGGTGTCGTTGTCATTTCCTCACGGGTAACCTGCTGTCTGAGAGAACCATGCGAGGGAGCCTTCTGACGGACCATTTGAAACTAATTTGAACGATGTAACGACATCACCTTAACGTATTAGATATATATAGGGTAGACTCGTTGTCGCTGTCTATTTCCGCACGGGTATCCTGCTGTCTGAGAGAACCATGCGAGGGAGCCTTCTGACTTACCATTTGAAACTAATTTGAACGATGTAACGACATCACCTTAACGTATTAGATATATATAGGGTAGACTCGGTGTCGCTGTCATTTTCCGCACGGGTAACCTACTGTCTGAGAGAACCATGCGAGGGAGCCTTCTGACGGATATTCGCGTATTGGCAACATATGTCTCGTTGTGGTAAACTTTGGTGGGAATCTCAATTCAAACATAAACTATATTATACACTATGTTTGCATCCCATCCTGGCCGAACATTTGAAACTCAAATGAACGATTTAATGTCATGACCTTAACGTAATCGATACATATAGGGTAGACTCGGTGTTTTTTGCACATTCCTCATGGGTAATCTGCTGTTTTAGAGAACCGTGCGAAGGAGCCTACAGACGAGTATTGACGAATTGTCGACATAGTGTCTCGTTGTTTCGAGAGAAAAGGAGCAAATGTTTCAATTTTCGTTTTTTGGCTCCAGTATTTTCCCTTAATGCAAGGTGTTTGTTCTCGGTTACGGTGCATTCGCGATCATGTGCTCACCTCACTAAGATGTGCATATTCTGGAGAAAATCGAGCGGAAAAATTTACCTTTCTGCAGAAATCGGGTGTGGTACATCAGTCTTTTTCTTTATATGTTCAGAGCAGGGTGCTTATTGGGCGACCATTTGAAACTAATTTGAACGATGTAACGACATCACCTTAACGTATTAGATATATATAGGGTAGACTCGGTGTCACTGTCATTTTCCGCACGGGTAACCTGCTGTCTGAGAGAACCATGCGAGGGAGCCTTCTGACGGACCATTTGAAACTAATTTGAACGATGTAACGACATCACCTTAACGTATTAGATATATATAGGGTAGACTCGGTGTCGCTGCCATTTTCCGCACGGGTAACCTGCTGTCTGAGAGAACCATGCGAGGGAGCCTTCTGACGGATATTGGCGTATTGGCAACATTTGTCTCGTGGGAAACTTTGGTGGGAATCTCAATTCAAACATAAACTATATTATACACTATGTTTGCATCCCATCCTCAAAATAAAGAGCTTATCAATTCCATGTCGCAATATAAATGTTCTTAAAACAATTAACAATGGAGTATGCTTAGACTGAGTAAAAACTTCCCTCATCCAACGTTTAATGGAGTAAAATTTGTTGAATCATTAATGCCTCATTAAATCTTATGCAGCGCAAAGATTTAAAGACTTCAAATACAAAATTCAAAATACACTGAATACAACACCATGAAAAGTGGATGAATTGCAATCGGTGAGGTATGCACATGTAAGCTGCAAAGCTGAAGTACTGTGCTTTATTAAAAGAATTTTATTGCTAGGGATATTCCTGTGCAGGCCCTAAGCCTCTGGTTGGCTTACTAAGTGTTCTTTATATGTTCAGAGCAGGGTGCATATTGGGCGACCATTTGAAACTCATTTGAACGATGTAACGACATCACCTTAACTTATTAGATATATATAGGGTAGACTCAGTGTCGTTGTCATTTCCTCACGGGTAACCTGCTGTCTGAGAGAACCATGCGAGGGAGCCTTCTGACGGACCATTTGAAACTAATTTGAACGATGTAACGACATCACCTTAACGTATTAGATATATATAGGGTAGACTCGTTGTCGCTGTCTATTTCCGCACGGGTATCCTGCTGTCTGAGAGAACCATGCGAGGGAGCCTTCTGACTTACCATTTGAAACTAATTTGAACGATGTAACGACATCACCTTAACGTATTAGATATATATAGGGTAGACTCGGTGTCGCTGTCATTTTCCGCACGGGTAACCTGCTGTCTGAGAGAACCATGCGAGGGAGCCTTCTGATGGACCATTTGAAACTAATTTGAACGATGTAACGACATCACCTTAACGTATTAGATATATATAGGGTAGACTCGGTGTCGCTGTCATTTTCCGCACGGGTAACCTACTGTCTGAGAGAACCATGCGAGGGAGCCTTCTGACGGATATTCGCGTATTGGCAACATATGTCTCGTTGTGGTAAACTTTGGTGGGAATCTCAATTCAAACATAAACTATATTATACACTATGTTTGCATCCCATCCTGGCCGAACATTTGAAACTCAAATGAACGATTTAATGTCATGACCTTAACGTAATCGATACATATAGGGTAGACTCGGTGTTTTTTGCACATTCCTCATGGGTAATCTGCTGTTTTAGAGAACCGTGCGAAGGAGCCTACAGACGAGTATTGACGAATTGTCGACATAGTGTCTCGTTGTTTCGAGAGAAAAGGAGCAAATGTTTCAATTTTCGTTTTTTGGCTCCAGTATTTTCCCTTAATGCAAGGTGTTTGTTCTCGGTTACGGTGCATTCGCGATCATGTGCTCACCTCACTAAGATGTGCATATTCTGGAGAAAATCGAGCGGAAAAATTTACCTTTCTGCAGAAATCGGGTGTGGTACATCAGTCTTTTTCTTTATATGTTCAGAGCAGGGTGCTTATTGGGCGACCATTTGAAACTAATTTGAACGATGTAACGACATCACCTTAACGTATTAGATATATATAGGGTAGACTCGGTGTCACTGTCATTTTCCGCACGGGTAACCTGCTGTCTGAGAGAACCATGCGAGGGAGCCTTCTGACGGACCATTTGAAACTAATTTGAACGATGTAACGACATCACCTTAACGTATTAGATATATATAGGGTAGACTCGGTGTCGCTGCCATTTTCCGCACGGGTAACCTGCTGTCTGAGAGAACCATGCGAGGGAGCCTTCTGACGGATATAGGCGTATTGGCAACATTTGTCTCGTGGGAAACTTTGGTGGGAATCTCAATTCAAACATAAACTATATTATACACTATGTTTGCATCCCATCCTCAAAATAAAGAGCTTATCAATTCCATGTCGCAATATAAATGTTCTTAACACAATTAACAATGGAGTATGCTTAGACTGAGTAAAAACTTCCCTCATCCAACGTTTAATGGAGTAAAATTTGTTGAATCATTAATGCCTCATTAAATCTTATGCAGCGCAAAGCATTAAAGACTTCAAATACAAAGTTCAAAATACACTGAATACAACACCATGAAAAGTGGATGAATTGCAATCGGTGAGGTATGCACATGTAAGCTGCAAAGCTGAAGTACTGTGCTTTATTAAAAGAATTTTATTGCTAGGGATATTCCTGTGCAGGCCCTAAGTCTCTGGTTGGCTTACTAAGTGTTCTTTATATGTTCAGAGCAGGGTGCATATTGGGCGACCATTTGAAACTCATTTGAACGATGAAACGACATCACCTTAACGTATTAGATATATATAGGGTAGACTCGGTGTCGTTGTCATTTCCTCACGGGTAACCTGCTGTCTGAGAGAACCATGCGAGGGAGCCTTCTGACGGACCATTTGAAACTAATTTGAACGATGTAACGACATCACCTTAACGTATTAGATATATATAGGGTAGACTCGTTGTCGCTGTCTATTTCCGCACGGGTATCCTGCTGTCTGAGAGAACCATGCGAGGGAGCCTTCTGACGGACCATTTGAAACTAATTTGAACGATGTAACGACATCACCTTAACGTATTAGATATATATAGGGTAGACTCTGTGTCGCTGTCATTTTCCGCACGGGTAACCTGCTGTCTGAGAGAACCATGCGAGGGAGCCTTCTGACGGATATTGGCGTATTGGCAACATTTGTCTCGTTGTGGGAAACTTTGGTGGGAATCTCAATTCAAACATTAACTATATTATACACTATGTTTGCATCCCATCCTCAAAATAAAGAGCTTATCAATTCCATGTCGCAATATAAATGTTCTTAACACAATTCACAATGGAGTATGCTTAGACTGAATAAAATCTTCCCTCATCCAATGTTTAATGGAGTTAAATTTGTTGAATCATTAATGCCTCAATAAATCTTATGCAGCGCAAAGATATAAATACTTCAAATACAAAGTTCAAAATACTCTGAATACAACACCATGAAAAAAGGATGAATTGCAATCGGTGAGGTATACACATGTAAGCTGCAAAGCTGAAGTACTGTGCTTTATTAAATGAATTTTTTTGGGAGGGATATTCCTGCGTGGGCCCAAAGCCTCTGGTTGGCTACTAAGTGTTCTTTATATGTTCAGAGCAGGGTGCTTATTGGGCGACCATTTGAAACTCATTTGAACGATGTAACGACATCACCTTAACGTATTAGATATATATAGGGTAGACTCGGTGAATTTTCCGCACGGGTAACCTGCTGTCTGAGAGAACCATGCCAGGGAGCCTTCTGACGGATATTGGCGTATTGGCAACATTTGTCTTGTCGTAGGAAAATTTGGTGGGAATCTGAATTCAAACATTAACTATACTATATACTATGTTTGCATCCCATCCTCAAATTAAAGAGCTTATCAATTCCATGTCGCATTATAAATGTTCTTAACACAATTCACAATGGAGTATGCTTAGACTGAGTAAAAACTTCCCTCATCCAATGTTCAGTGGAGTAAAATTTGTTGAATCATTAATGCCTCATTAAATCTTATGCAGCGCAAAGCATTAAAGACTTCAAATACAAAGTTCAAAATACACTGAATACAACACCATGAAAAGTGGATGAATTGCAATCGGTGAGGTATGCACATGTAAGCTGCAAAGCTGAAGTACTGTGCTTTATTAAAAGAATTTTATTGCTAGGGATATTCCTGTGCAGGCCCTAAGCCTCTGGTTTCTTACTAAGTGTTCTTTATATGTTCAGAGCAGGGTGCATATTGGGCGACCATTTGAAACTCACTTGAACGATGTAACGACATCACCTTAACGTATTAGATATATATAGGGTAGACTCGGTGTTGGTGTCATTTTCCGCACGGGTAACCTGCTGTCTGAGAGAACCATGCCAGGGAGCCTTCTGACGGATATTAGCGTATTGGCAACATTTGTCTCGTCGTAGGAAAATTTGGTGGGAATCTGAATTCAAACATTAACTATACTATATACTATGTTTGCATCCCATCCTCAAAATAAAGAGCTTATCAATTCCATGTCGCAATATAAATGTTCTTAACACAATTCACAATGGAGTATGCTTAGACTGAGTAAAAACTTCCCTCATCCAATGTTCAGTGGAGTAAAATTTGTTGAATCATTAATGCCTCATTAAATCTTATGCAGCGCAAAGCATTAAAGACTTCAAATACAAAGTTCAAAATACACTGAATACAACACCATGAAAAGTGGATGAATTGCAATCGGTGAGGTATGCACATGTAAGCTGCAAAGCTGAAGTACTGTGCTTTATTAAAAGAATTTTATTGCTAGGGATATTCCTGTGCAGGCCCTAAGCCTCTGGTTGGCTTACTAAGTGTTCTTTATATGTTCAGAGCAGGGTGCATATTGGGCGACCATTTGAAACTCATTTGAACGATGTAACGACATCACCTTAACGTATTAGATATATATAGGGTAGACTCGGTGTCGTTGTCATTTCCTCACGGGTAACCTGCTGTCTGAGAGAACCATGCGAGGGAGCCTTCTGACGGACCATTTGAAACTAATTTGAACGATGTAACGACATCACCTTAACGTATTAGATATATATAGGGTAGACTCGTTGTCGCTGTCTATTTCCGCACGGGTATCCTGCTGTCTGAGAGAACCATGCGAGGGAGCCTTCTGACTTACCATTTGAAACTAATTTGAACGATGTAACGACATCACCTTAACGTATTAGATATATATAGGGTAGACTCGGTGTCGCTGTCATTTTCCGCACGGGTAACCTGCTGTCTGAGAGAACCATGCGAGGGAGCCTTCTGACGGATATTGGCGTATTGGCAACATTTATCTCGTTGTGGGAAACTTTGGTGGGAATCTCAATTCAAACATTAACTATATTATACACTATGTTTGCATCCCATCCTCAAAATAAAGAGCTTATCAATTCCATGTCGCAATATAAATGTTCTTAACACAATTCACAATGGAGTATGCTTAGACTGAATAAAATCTTCCCTCATCCAATGTTTAATGGAGTTAAATTTGTTGAATCATTAATGCCTCATTAAATCTTATGCAGCGCAAAGATATAAATACTTCAAATACAAAGTTCAAAATACTCTGAATACAACACCATGAAAAAAGGATGAATTGCAATCGGTGAGGTATACACATGTAAGCTGCAAAGCTGAAGTACTGTGCTTTATTAAATGAATTTTTTTGGGAGGGATATTCCTGCGTGGGCCCAAAGCCTCTGGTTGGCTACTAAGTGTTCTTTATATGTTCAGAGCAGGGTGCTTATTGGGCGACCATTTGAAACTCATTTGAACGATGTAA
Source organism: Procambarus clarkii (assembly GCF_040958095.1). Lineage (NCBI taxonomy): Eukaryota > Metazoa > Arthropoda > Malacostraca > Decapoda > Cambaridae > Procambarus > Procambarus clarkii. Next base: position 477,922 of record NW_027189182.1, on the reverse strand, counting down.
CGACATCACCTTAACGTATTAGATATATATAGGGTAGACTCGGTGTCGCTGTCATTTTCCGCACGGGTAACCTGCTGTCTGAGAGAACCATGCGAGGGAGCCTTCTGACGGATATTGGCGTATTGGCAACATTTATCTCGTTGTGGGAAACTTTGGTGGGAATCTCAATTCAAACATTAACTATATTATACACTATGTTTGCATCCCATCCTCAAAATAAAGAGCTTATCAATTCCATGTCGCAATATAAATGTTCTTAACACAATTCACAATGGAGTATGCTTAGACTGAATAAAATCTTCCCTCATCCAATGTTTAATGGAGTTAAATTTGTTGAATCATTAATGCCTCATTAAATCTTATGCAGCGCAAAGATATAAATACTTCAAATACAAAGTTCAAAATACTCTGAATACAACACCATGAAAAAAGGATGAATTGCAATCGGTGAGGTATACACATGTAAGCTGCAAAGCTGAAGTACTGTGCTTTATTAAATGAATTTTTTTGGGAGGGATATTCCTGCGTGGGCCCAAAGCCTCTGGTTGGCTACTAAGTGTTCTTTATATGTTCAGAGCAGGGTGCTTATTGGGCGACCATTTGAAACTCATTTGAACGATGTAACGACATCACCTTAACGTATTAGATATATATAGGGTAGACTCGGTGTCGGTGTCATTTTCCGCACGGGTAACCTGCTGTCTGAGAGAACCATGCCAGGGAGCCTTCTGACGGATATTGGCGTATTGGCAACATTTGTCTCGTCGTAGGAAAATTTGGTGGGAATCTGAATTCAAACATTAACTATACTATATACTATGTTTGCATCCCATCCTCAAAATAAAGAGCTTATCAATTCCATGTCGCAATATAAATGTTCTTAACACAATTAACAATGGAGTATGCTTAGACTGAGTAAAAACTTCCCTCATCCAACGTTTAATGGAGTAAAATTTGTTGAATCATTAATGCCTCATTAAATCTTATGCAGCGCAAAGCATTAAAGACTTCAAATACAAAGTTCAAAATACACTGAATACAACACCATGAAAAGTGGATGAATTGCAATCGGTGAGGTATGCACATGTAAGCTGCAAAGCTGAAGTACTGTGCTTTATTAAAAGAATTTTATTGCTAGGGATATTCCTGTGCAGGCCCTAAGTCTCTGGTTGGCTTACTAAGTGTTCTTTATATGTTCAGAGCAGGGTGCATATTGGGCGACCATTTGAAACTCATTTGAACGATGAAACGACATCACCTTAACGTATTAGATATATATAGGGTAGACTCGGTGTCGTTGTCATTTCCTCACGGGTAACCTGCTGTCTGAGAGAACCATGCGAGGGAGCCTTCTGACGGACCATTTGAAACTAATTTGAACGATGTAACGACATCACCTTAACGTATTAGATATATATAGGGTAGACTCGTTGTCGCTGTCTATTTCCGCACGGGTATCCTGCTGTCTGAGAGAACCATGCGAGGGAGCCTTCTGACGGACCATTTGAAACTAATTTGAACGATGTAACGACATCACCTTAACGTATTAGATATATATAGGGTAGACTCTGTGTCGCTGTCATTTTCCGCACGGGTAACCTGCTGTCTGAGAGAACCATGCGAGGGAGCCTTCTGACGGATATTGGCGTATTGGCAACATTTGTCTCGTTGTGGGAAACTTTGGTGGGAATCTCAATTCAAACATTAACTATATTATACACTATGTTTGCATCCCATCCTCAAAATAAAGAGCTTATCAATTCCATGTCGCAATATAAATGTTCTTAACACAATTCACAATGGAGTATGCTTAGACTGAATAAAATCTTCCCTCATCCAATGTTTAATGGAGTTAAATTTGTTGAATCATTAATGCCTCAATAAATCTTATGCAGCGCAAAGATATAAATACTTCAAATACAAAGTTCAAAATACTCTGAATACAACACCATGAAAAAAGGATGAATTGCAATCGGTGAGGTATACACATGTAAGCTGCAAAGCTGAAGTACTGTGCTTTATTAAATGAATTTTTTTGGGAGGGATATTCCTGCGTGGGCCCAAAGCCTCTGGTTGGCTACTAAGTGTTCTTTATATGTTCAGAGCAGGGTGCTTATTGGGCGACCATTTGAAACTCATTTGAACGATGTAACGACATCACCTTAACGTATTAGATATATATAGGGTAGACTCGGTGTTGGTGTCATTTTCCGCACGGGTAACCTGCTGTCTGAGAGAACCATGCCAGGGAGCCTTCTGACGGATATTGGCGTATTGGCAACATTTGTCTTGTCGTAGGAAAATTTGGTGGGAATCTGAATTCAAACATTAACTATACTATATACTATGTTTGCATCCCATCCTCAAATTAAAGAGCTTATCAATTCCATGTCGCATTATAAATGTTCTTAACACAATTCACAATGGAGTATGCTTAGACTGAGTAAAAACTTCCCTCATCCAATGTTCAGTGGAGTAAAATTTGTTGAATCATTAATGCCTCATTAAATCTTATGCAGCGCAAAGCATTAAAGACTTCAAATACAAAGTTCAAAATACACTGAATACAACACCATGAAAAGTGGATGAATTGCAATCGGTGAGGTATGCACATGTAAGCTGCAAAGCTGAAGTACTGTGCTTTATTAAAAGAATTTTATTGCTAGGGATATTCCTGTGCAGGCCCTAAGCCTCTGGTTTCTTACTAAGTGTTCTTTATATGTTCAGAGCAGGGTGCATATTGGGCGACCATTTGAAACTCACTTGAACGATGTAACGACATCACCTTAACGTATTAGATATATATAGGGTAGACTCGGTGTTGGTGTCATTTTCCGCACGGGTAACCTGCTGTCTGAGAGAACCATGCCAGGGAGCCTTCTGACGGATATTAGCGTATTGGCAACATTTGTCTCGTCGTAGGAAAATTTGGTGGGAATCTGAATTCAAACATTAACTATACTATATACTATGTTTGCATCCCATCCTCAAAATAAAGAGCTTATCAATTCCATGTCGCAATATAAATGTTCTTAACACAATTCACAATGGAGTATGCTTAGACTGAGTAAAAACTTCCCTCATCCAATGTTCAGTGGAGTAAAATTTGTTGAATCATTAATGCCTCATTAAATCTTATGCAGCGCAAAGCATTAAAGACTTCAAATACAAAGTTCAAAATACACTGAATACAACACCATGAAAAGTGGATGAATTGCAATCGGTGAGGTATGCACATGTAAGCTGCAAAGCTGAAGTACTGTGCTTTATTAAAAGAATTTTATTGCTAGGGATATTCCTGTGCAGGCCCTAAGCCTCTGGTTGGCTTACTAAGTGTTCTTTATATGTTCAGAGCAGGGTGCATATTGGGCGACCATTTGAAACTCATTTGAACGATGTAACGACATCACCTTAACGTATTAGATATATATAGGGTAGACTCGGTGTCGTTGTCATTTCCTCACGGGTAACCTGCTGTCTGAGAGAACCATGCGAGGGAGCCTTCTGACGGACCATTTGAAACTAATTTGAACGATGTAACGACATCACCTTAACGTATTAGATATATATAGGGTAGACTCGTTGTCGCTGTCTATTTCCGCACGGGTATCCTGCTGTCTGAGAGAACCATGCGAGGGAGCCTTCTGACTTACCATTTGAAACTAATTTGAACGATGTAACGACATCACCTTAACGTATTAGATATATATAGGGTAGACTCGGTGTCGCTGTCATTTTCCGCACGGGTAACCTGCTGTCTGAGAGAACCATGCGAGGGAGCCTTCTGACGGATATTGGCGTATTGGCAACATTTATCTCGTTGTGGGAAACTTTGGTGGGAATCTCAATTCAAACATTAACTATATTATACACTATGTTTGCATCCCATCCTCAAAATAAAGAGCTTATCAATTCCATGTCGCAATATAAATGTTCTTAACACAATTCACAATGGAGTATGCTTAGACTGAATAAAATCTTCCCTCATCCAATGTTTAATGGAGTTAAATTTGTTGAATCATTAATGCCTCATTAAATCTTATGCAGCGCAAAGATATAAATACTTCAAATACAAAGTTCAAAATACTCTGAATACAACACCATGAAAAAAGGATGAATTGCAATCGGTGAGGTATACACATGTAAGCTGCAAAGCTGAAGTACTGTGCTTTATTAAATGAATTTTTTTGGGAGGGATATTCCTGCGTGGGCCCAAAGCCTCTGGTTGGCTACTAAGTGTTCTTTATATGTTCAGAGCAGGGTGCTTATTGGGCGACCATTTGAAACTCATTTGAACGATGTAACGACATCACCTTAACGTATTAGATATATATAGGGTAGACTCGGTGTCGCTGTCATTTTCCGCACGGGTAACCTGCTGTCTGAGAGAACCATGCGAGGGAGCCTTCTGACGGATATTGGCGTATTGGCAACATTTATCTCGTTGTGGGAAACTTTGGTGGGAATCTCAATTCAAACATTAACTATATTATACACTATGTTTGCATCCCATCCTCAAAATAAAGAGCTTATCAATTCCATGTCGCAATATAAATGTTCTTAACACAATTCACAATGGAGTATGCTTAGACTGAATAAAATCTTCCCTCATCCAATGTTTAATGGAGTTAAATTTGTTGAATCATTAATGCCTCATTAAATCTTATGCAGCGCAAAGATATAAATACTTCAAATACAAAGTTCAAAATACTCTGAATACAACACCATGAAAAAAGGATGAATTGCAATCGGTGAGGTATACACATGTAAGCTGCAAAGCTGAAGTACTGTGCTTTATTAAATGAATTTTTTTGGGAGGGATATTCCTGCGTGGGCCCAAAGCCTCTGGTTGGCTACTAAGTGTTCTTTATATGTTCAGAGCAGGGTGCTTATTGGGCGACCATTTGAAACTCATTTGAACGATGTAACGACATCACCTTAACGTATTAGATATATATAGGGTAGACTCGGTGTCGGTGTCATTTTCCGCACGGGTAACCTGCTGTCTGAGAGAACCATGCCAGGGAGCCTTCTGACGGATATTGGCGTATTGGCAACATTTGTCTCGTCGTAGGAAAATTTGGTGGGAATCTGAATTCAAACATTAACTATACTATATACTATGTTTGCATCCCATCCTCAAAATAAAGAGCTTATCAATTCCATGTCGCATTATAAATGTTCTTAACACAATTCACAATGGAGTATGCTTAGACTGAGTAAAAACTTCCCTCATCCAACGTTTAATGGAGTAAAATTTGTTGAATCATTAATGCCTCATTAAATCTTATGCAGCGCAAAGATTTAAAGACTTCAAATACAAAATTCAAAATACACTGAATACAACACCATGAAAAGTGGATGAATTGCAATCGGTGAGGTATGCACATGTAAGCTGCAAAGCTGAAGTACTGTGCTTTATTAAAAGAATTTTATTGCTAGGGATATTCCTGTGCAGGCCCTAAGCCTCTGGTTGGCTTACTAAGTGTTCTTTATATGTTCAGAGCAGGGTGCATATTGGGCGACCATTTGAAACTCATTTGAACGATGTAACGACATCACCTTAACGTATTAGATATATATAGGGTAGACTCGGTGTCGTTGTCATTTCCTCACGGGTAACCTGCTGTCTGAGAGAACCATGCGAGGGAGCCTTCTGACGGACCATTTGAAACTAATTTGAAGGATGTAACGACATCACCTTAACGTATTAGATATATATAGGGTAGACTCGTTGTCGCTGTCTATTTCCGCACGGGTATCCTGCTGTCTGAGAGAACCATGCGAGGGAGCCTTCTGACTTACCATTTGAAACTAATTTGAACGATGTAACGACATCACCTTAACGTATTAGATATATATAGGGTAGACTCGGTGTCGCTGTCATTTTCCGCACGGGTAACCTACTGTCTGAGAGAACCATGCGAGGGAGCCTTCTGACGGATATTCGCGTATTGGCAACATATGTCTCGTTGTGGTAAACTTTGGTGGGAATCTCAATTCAAACATAAACTATATTATACACTATGTTTGCATCCCATCCTGGCCGAACATTTGAAACTCAAATGAACGATTTAATGTCATGACCTTAACGTAATCGATACATATAGGGTAGACTCGGTGTTTTTTGCACATTCCTCATGGGTAATCTGCTGTTTTAGAGAACCGTGCGAAGGAGCCTACAGACGAGTATTGACGAATTGTCGACATAGTGTCTCGTTGTTTCGAGAGAAAAGGAGCAAATGTTTCAATTTTCGTTTTTTGGCTCCAGTATTTTCCCTTAATGCAAGGTGTTTGTTCTCGGTTACGGTGCATTCGCGATCATGTGCTCACCTCACTAAGATGTGCATATTCTGGAGAAAATCGAGCGGAAAAATTTACCTTTCTGCAGAAATCGGGTGTGGTACATCAGTCTTTTTCTTTATATGTTCAGAGCAGGGTGCTTATTGGGCGACCATTTGAAACTAATTTGAACGATGTAACGACATCACCTTAACGTATTAGATATATATAGGGTAGACTCGGTGTCACTGTCATTTTCCGCACGGGTAACCTGCTGTCTGAGAGAACCATGCGAGGGAGCCTTCTGACGGACCATTTGAAACTAATTTGAACGATGTAACGACATCACCTTAACGTATTAGATATATATAGGGTAGACTCGGTGTCGCTGCCATTTTCCGCACGGGTAACCTGCTGTCTGAGAGAACCATGCGAGGGAGCCTTCTGACGGATATAGGCGTATTGGCAACATTTGTCTCGTGGGAAACTTTGGTGGGAATCTCAATTCAAACATAAACTATATTATACACTATGTTTGCATCCCATCCTCAAAATAAAGAGCTTATCAATTCCATGTCGCAATATAAATGTTCTTAAAACAATTAACAATGGAGTATGCTTAGACTGAGTAAAAACTTCCCTCATCCAACGTTTAATGGAGTAAAATTTGTTGAATCATTAATGCCTCATTAAATCTTATGCAGCGCAAAGATTTAAAGACTTCAAATACAAAATTCAAAATACACTGAATACAACACCATGAAAAGTGGATGAATTGCAATCGGTGAGGTATGCACATGTAAGCTGCAAAGCTGAAGTACTGTGCTTTATTAAAAGAATTTTATTGCTAGGGATATTCCTGTGCAGGCCCTAAGCCTCTGGTTGGCTTACTAAGTGTTCTTTATATGTTCAGAGCAGGGTGCATATTGGGCGACCATTTGAAACTCATTTGAACGATGTAACGACATCACCTTAACTTATTAGATATATATAGGGTAGACTCAGTGTCGTTGTCATTTCCTCACGGGTAACCTGCTGTCTGAGAGAACCATGCGAGGGAGCCTTCTGACGGACCATTTGAAACTAATTTGAACGATGTAACGACATCACCTTAACGTATTAGATATATATAGGGTAGACTCGTTGTCGCTGTCTATTTCCGCACGGGTATCCTGCTGTCTGAGAGAACCATGCGAGGGAGCCTTCTGACTTACCATTTGAAACTAATTTGAACGATGTAACGACATCACCTTAACGTATTAGATATATATAGGGTAGACTCGGTGTCGCTGTCATTTTCCGCACGGGTAACCTGCTGTCTGAGAGAACCATGCGAGGGAGCCTTCTGATGGACCATTTGAAACTAATTTGAACGATGTAACGACATCACCTTAACGTATTAGATATATATAGGGTAGACTCGGTGTCGCTGTCATTTTCCGCACGGGTAACCTACTGTCTGAGAGAACCATGCGAGGGAGCCTTCTGACGGATATTCGCGTATTGGCAACATGTCTCGTTGTGGTAAACTTTGGTGGGAATCTCAATTCAAACATAAACTATATTATACACTATGTTTGCATCCCATCCTGGCCGAACATTTGAAACTCAAATGAACGATGTAATGACATCACCTTAACGTATTCGATACATATAGGGTAGACTCGGTGTTTTTTGCACATTCCTCATGGGTAATCTGCTGCTTTAGAGAACCATGGGAAGAGCCTACAGACGAGTATTGACGAATTTTCGACATAGTGTCTCGTTGTTTCGAGGGAAAAGGAGGAAATGTTTCAATTTTCGTTTTTTGGCTCCAATATTTTCCCTTAATGCTAGGTGTTTGTTCTCGGTTACGGTGCATTCGCGATCATGTGCTCACCTCACTTAGATGTGCTTATTCTGGAGAAAATCGAGCCGAAAAATTTACCTTTCTCCAGAAATCGGGTTTGGTGCATCAGACGTTTTCTTTATATGTTCAGAGCAGGGTGCTTATTGGGCGACCATTTGAAACTCATTTGAACGATGTAACGACATCACCTTAACGTATTCGATATATATAGGGTAGACTCGGTGTTGGTGTCATTTTCCGCAAGGGTAACCTGCTGTCTGAGAGAACCATGCCCGGAGCATTCTGACGGATATTGGCGTATTGGCAACATTTGTCTCGTTGTGGGAAACTTTGGTGGGAATCTCAATTCAAACATTAACTATATTATACACTATGTTTGCATCCCATCCTCAAAATAAAGAGCTTATCAATTCCATGTCGCAATGTAAATGTTCTTAACACAATTCACAATGGAGTCTGCTTAGACTGAGTAAAAACTTCCCTCATCCAATGTTTAATGGAGTAAAATTTGTTGAATCATTAATGCCTTATTAAATCTTATGCAGCGCAAAGATTTAAAGACTTCAAATACAAAGTTCAAAATACACTGAATACAACATCATGAAAAATGGATGAATTGCAATAGGTGAGGTATGCACATGTAAGCTGCAAAGCTGAAGTACTGTGCTTTATTAAAAGAATTTTTTTGTGAGGGATATTCCTGTGCAGGCCCTAAGCCTCTGGTTGGCTTACTAAGTGTTCTTTATATGTTCAGAGCAGGGTGCATATTGGGCGACCATTTGAAACTCATTTGAACGATGTAACGACATCACCTTAACTTATTCGATTTATATAGGGTAGACTCGGTGTTGGTGTCATTTTCCGCACGGGTAACCTGCTATCTGAGAGAACCATGCGAGGGAGCCTTCTGACGGATACTAGCGTATTGGCAACATTTGTCTAGTTGTGGTAAACTTTGGTGGGAATCTCAATTCAAACATAAACTATATTATACACTATGTTTGCATCCCATCCTGGCTGAACATTTGAAACTCAAATGAACGATGTAATGACATCACCTTAACGTATTCGATACATATAGGGTAGACTCGGTGTTTTTTGCACATTCCTCATGGGTAATCTGCTGTTTTAGAGAACCATGCGAAAGAGCCTACAGACGAGTATTGACGAATTGTCGACATAGTGTCTCGTTGACAGAGAAAAGGAGCAAATGTTTCCCATTATTTGTTTTTAGGCTCCAGTCTTTTCCCTCAATGCAAGGTGCTAGTTCTCGCTTCCGGTGCGGTCGCGATCATGTCCTAACCTCACTTAGATGGAGGAAATCGAGCCGAAAAATTTACCTTTGTCCAGAAATCGGATGTGGTACATCACACTTTTCGTTGTATGTTCAGAGCAGGGTGCTTACTGGCCGAACATTTGAAACTCAAATGAACGATTTAATGACATGACCTTAACGTAATCGATACATATAGGGTAGACTCGGTGTTTTTTGCACATTCCTCATGGGTAATCTGCTGTTTTAGAGAACCATGGGAAGGAGCCTACAGACGAGTATTGACGAATTGTCGACATAGTTACTCGTTGTTTCGAGAGAAAAGGAGCAAATGTTTCAATTTTCGTTTTTTGGCTCCAGTATTTTCCCTTAATGCAAGGTGTTTGTTCTCGGTTACCGTGCATTCGCGATCATGTGCTCACCTCACTTAGATGTGCTTATTCTGGAGAAAATCGAGCCGAAAAATTTACCTTTCTCCAGAAATCGGGTTTGGTGCATCAGACGTTTTCTTTATATGTTCAGAGCAGGGTGCTTATTGGGCGACCATTTGAAACTCATTTGAACGATGTAACGACATCACCTTAACGTATTCGATATATATAGGGTAGACTCGGTGTTGGTGTCATTTTCCGCACGGGTAACCTGCTGTCTGAGAGAACCATGCCCGGAGCATTCTGACGGATATTGGCGTATTAGCAACATTTGTCTCGTTGTGGGAAACTTTGGTGGGAATCTCAATTCAAACATTAACTATATTATACACTATGTTTGCATCCCATCCTCAAAATAAAGAGCTTATCAATTCCATGTCGCAATATAAATGTTCTTAACACAATTCACAATGGAGTCTGCTTAGACTGAGTAAAAACTTCCCTCATCCAATGTTTAATGGAGTAAAATTTGTTGAATCATTAATGCCTTATTAAATCTTATGCAGCGCAAAGATTTAAAGACTTCAAATACAAAGTTCAAAATACACTGAATACAACACCATTAAAAGTGGAAGAATTGCAATCGGTGAGGTATGCACATGTAAGCTGCAAAGCTGAAGTACTGTGCTTTATTAAAAGAATTTTATTGCTAGGGATATTCCTGTGCAGGCCCTAAGCCTCTGGTTGGCTTACTAAGTGTTCTTTATATGTTCAGAGCAGGGTGCATATTGGGCGACCATTTGAAACTCATTTGAACGATGTAACGACATCACCTTAACGTATTAGATATATATAGGGTAGACTCGGTGTCGTTGTCATTTCCTCACGGGTAACCTGCTGTCTGAGAGAACCATGCGAGGGAGCCTTCTGACGGACCATTTGAAACTAATTTGAACGATGTAACGACATCACCTTAACGTATTAGATATATATAGGGTAGACTCGTTGTCGCTGTCTATTTCCGCACGGGTATCCTGCTGTCTGAGAGAACCATGCGAGGGAGCCTTCTGACTTACCATTTGAAACTAATTTGAACGATGTAACGATATCACCTTAACGTATTAGATATATATAGGGTAGACTCGGTGTCGCTGTCATTTTCCGCACGGGTAACCTGCTGTCTGAGAGAACCATGCGAGGGAGCCTTCTGACGGATCATTTGAAACTAATTTGAACGATGTAACGACATCACCTTAACGTATTAGATATATATAGGGTAGACTCGGTGTCGCTGTCATTTTCCGCACGGGTAACCTGCTGTCTGAGAGAACCATGCGAGGGAGCCTTCTGACGGATATTGGCGTATTGGCAACATTTATCTCGTTGTGGGAAACTTTGGTGGGAATCTCAATTCAAACATTAACTATATTATACACTATGTTTGCATCCCATCCTCAAAATAAAGAGCTTATCAATTCCATGTCGCAATATAAATGTTCTTAACACAATTCACAATGGAGTATGCTTAGACTGAATAAAATCTTCCCTCATCCAATGTTTAATGGAGTTAAATTTGTTGAATCATTAATGCCTCATTAAATCTTATGCAGCGCAAAGATATAAATACTTCAAATACAAAGTTCAAAATACTCTGAATACAACACCATGAAAAAAGGATGAATTGCAATCGGTGAGGTATACACATGTAAGCTGCAAAGCTGAAGTACTGTGCTTTATTAAATGAATTTTTTTGGGAGGGATATTCCTGCGTGGGCCCAAAGCCTCTGGTTGGCTACTAAGTGTTCTTTATATGTTCAGAGCAGGGTGCTTATTGGGCGACCATTTGAAACTCATTTGAACGATGTAACGACATCACCTTAACGTATTAGATATATATAGGGTAGACTCGGTGTCGGTGTCATTTTCCGCACGGGTAACCTGCTGTCTGAGAGAACCATGCCAGGGAGCCTTCTGACGGATATTGGCGTATTGGCAACATTTGTCTCGTCGTAGGAAAATTTGGTGGGAATCTGAATTCAAACATTAACTATACTATATACTATGTTTGCATCCCATCCTCAAAATAAAGAGCTTATCAATTCCATGTCGCATTATAAATGTTCTTAACACAATTCACAATGGAGTATGCTTAGACTGAGTAAAAACTTCCCTCATCCAATGTTCAGTGGAGTAAAATTTGTTGAATCATTAATGCCTCATTAAATCTTATGCAGCGCAAAGCATTAAAGACTTCAAATACAAAGTTCAAAATACACTGAAAACAACACCATGAAAAGTGGATGAATTGCAATCGGTGAGGTATGCACATGTAAGCTGCAAAGCTGAAGTACTGTGCTTTATTAAAAGAATTTTATTGCTAGGGATATTCCTGTGCAGGCCCTAAGTCTCTGGTTGGCTTACTAAGTGTTCTTTATATGTTCAGAGCAGGGTGCATATTGGGCGACCATTTGAAACTCATTTGAACGATGTAACGACATCACCTTAACGTATTAGATATATATAGGGTAGACTCGGTGTCGTTGTCATTTCCTCACGGGTAACCTGCTGTCTGAGAGAACCATGCGAGGGAGCCTTCTGACGGACCATTTGAAACTAATTTGAACGATGTAACGACATCACCTTAACGTATTAGATATATATAGGGTAGACTCGTTGTCGCTGTCTATTTCCGCACGGGTATCCTGCTGTCTGAGAGAACCATGCGAGGGAGCCTTCTGACTTACCATTTGAAACTAATTTGAACGATGTAACGACATCACCTTAACGTATTAGATATATATAGGGTAGACTCGGTGTCGCTGTCATTTTCCGCACGGGTAACCTACTGTCTGAGAGAACCATGCGAGGGAGCCTTCTGACGGATATTCGCGTATTGGCAACATATGTCTCGTTGTGGTAAACTTTGGTGGGAATCTCAATTCAAACATAAACTATATTATACACTATGTTTGCATCCCATCCTGGCCGAACATTTGAAACTCAAATGAACGATTTAATGTCATGACCTTAACGTAATCGATACATATAGGGTAGACTCGGTGTTTTTTGCACATTCCTCATGGGTAATCTGCTGTTTTAGAGAACCGTGCGAAGGAGCCTACAGACGAGTATTGACGAATTGTCGACATAGTGTCTCGTTGTTTCGAGAGAAAAGGAGCAAATGTTTCAATTTTCGTTTTTTGGCTCCAGTATTTTCCCTTAATGCAAGGTGTTTGTTCTCGGTTACGGTGCATTCGCGATCATGTGCTCACCTCACTAAGATGTGCATATTCTGGAGAAAATCGAGCGGAAAAATTTACCTTTCTGCAGAAATCGGGTGTGGTACATCAGTCTTTTTCTTTATATGTTCAGAGCAGGGTGCTTATTGGGCGACCATTTGAAACTAATTTGAACGATGTAACGACATCACCTTAACGTATTAGATATATATAGGGTAGACTCGGTGTCACTGTCATTTTCCGCACGGGTAACCTGCTGTCTGAGAGAACCATGCGAGGGAGCCTTCTGACGGACCATTTGAAACTAATTTGAACGATGTAACGACATCACCTTAACGTATTAGATATATATAGGGTAGACTCGGTGTCGCTGCCATTTTCCGCACGGGTAACCTGCTGTCTGAGAGAACCATGCGAGGGAGCCTTCTGACGGATATTGGCGTATTGGCAACATTTGTCTCGTGGGAAACTTTGGTGGGAATCTCAATTCAAACATAAACTATATTATACACTATGTTTGCATCCCATCCTCAAAATAAAGAGCTTATCAATTCCATGTCGCAATATAAATGTTCTTAAAACAATTAACAATGGAGTATGCTTAGACTGAGTAAAAACTTCCCTCATCCAACGTTTAATGGAGTAAAATTTGTTGAATCATTAATGCCTCATTAAATCTTATGCAGCGCAAAGATTTAAAGACTTCAAATACAAAATTCAAAATACACTGAATACAACACCATGAAAAGTGGATGAATTGCAATCGGTGAGGTATGCACATGTAAGCTGCAAAGCTGAAGTACTGTGCTTTATTAAAAGAATTTTATTGCTAGGGATATTCCTGTGCAGGCCCTAAGCCTCTGGTTGGCTTACTAAGTGTTCTTTATATGTTCAGAGCAGGGTGCATATTGGGCGACCATTTGAAACTCATTTGAACGATGTAACGACATCACCTTAACGTATTAGATATATATAGGGTAGACTCGGTGTCGTTGTCATTTCCTCACGGGTAACCTGCTGTCTGAGAGAACCATGCGAGGGAGCCTTCTGACGGACCATTTGAAACTAATTTGAACGATGTAACGACATCACCTTAACGTATTAGATATATATAGGGTAGACTCGTTGTCGCTGTCTATTTCCGCACGGGTATCCTGCTGTCTGAGAGAACCATGCGAGGGAGCCTTCTGACTTACCATTTGAAACTAATTTGAACGATGTAACGACATCACCTTAACGTATTAGATATATATAGGGTAGACTCGGTGTCGCTGTCATTTTCCGCACGGGTAACCTACTGTCTGAGAGAACCATGCGAGGGAGCCTTCTGACGGATATTCGCGTATTGGCAACATATGTCTCGTTGTGGTAAACTTTGGTGGGAATCTCAATTCAAACATAAACTATATTATACACTATGTTTGCATCCCATCCTGGCCGAACATTTGAAACTCAAATGAACGATTTAATGTCATGACCTTAACGTAATCGATACATATAGGGTAGACTCGGTGTTTTTTGCACATTCCTCATGGGTAATCTGCTGTTTTAGAGAACCGTGCGAAGGAGCCTACAGACGAGTATTGACGAATTGTCGACATAGTGTCTCGTTGTTTCGAGAGAAAAGGAGCAAATGTTTCAATTTTCGTTTTTTGGCTCCAGTATTTTCCCTTAATGCAAGGTGTTTGTTCTCGGTTACGGTGCATTCGCGATCATGTGCTCACCTCACTAAGATGTGCATATTCTGGAGAAAATCGAGCGGAAAAATTTACCTTTCTGCAGAAATCGGGTGTGGTACATCAGTCTTTTTCTTTATATGTTCAGAGCAGGGTGCTTATTGGGCGACCATTTGAAACTAATTTGAACGATGTAACGACATCACCTTAACGTATTAGATATATATAGGGTAGACTCGGTGTCACTGTCATTTTCCGCACGGGTAACCTGCTGTCTGAGAGAACCATGCGAGGGAGCCTTCTGACGGACCATTTGAAACTAATTTGAACGATGTAACGACATCACCTTAACGTATTAGATATATATAGGGTAGACTCGGTGTCGCTGCCATTTTCCGCACGGGTAACCTGCTGTCTGAGAGAACCATGCGAGGGAGCCTTCTGACGGATATTGGCGTATTGGCAACATTTGTCTCGTGGGAAACTTTGGTGGGAATCTCAATTCAAACATAAACTATATTATACACTATGTTTGCATCCCATCCTCAAAATAAAGAGCTTATCAATTCCATGTCGCAATATAAATGTTCTTAAAACAATTAACAATGGAGTATGCTTAGACTGAGTAAAAACTTCCCTCATCCAACGTTTAATGGAGTAAAATTTGTTGAATCATTAATGCCTCATTAAATCTTATGCAGCGCAAAGATTTAAAGACTTCAAATACAAAATTCAAAATACACTGAATACAACACCATGAAAAGTGGATGAATTGCAATCGGTGAGGTATGCACATGTAAGCTGCAAAGCTGAAGTACTGTGCTTTATTAAAAGAATTTTATTGCTAGGGATATTCCTGTGCAGGCCCTAAGCCTCTGGTTGGCTTACTAAGTGTTCTTTATATGTTCAGAGCAGGGTGCATATTGGGCGACCATTTGAAACTCATTTGAACGATGTAACGACATCACCTTAACTTATTAGATATATATAGGGTAGACTCAGTGTCGTTGTCATTTCCTCACGGGTAACCTGCTGTCTGAGAGAACCATGCGAGGGAGCCTTCTGACGGACCATTTGAAACTAATTTGAACGATGTAACGACATCACCTTAACGTATTAGATATATATAGGGTAGACTCGGTGTCGCTGTCATTTTCCGCACGGGTAACCTACTGTCTGAGAGAACCATGCGAGGGAGCCTTCTGACGGATATTCGCGTATTGGCAACATATGTCTCGTTGTGGTAAACTTTGGTGGGAATCTCAATTCAAACATAAACTATATTATACACTATGTTTGCATCCCATCCTGGCCGAACATTTGAAACTCAAATGAACGATTTAATGTCATGACCTTAACGTAATCGATACATATAGGGTAGACTCGGTGTTTTTTGCACATTCCTCATGGGTAATCTGCTGTTTTAGAGAACCGTGCGAAGGAGCCTACAGACGAGTATTGACGAATTGTCGACATAGTGTCTCGTTGTTTCGAGAGAAAAGGAGCAAATGTTTCAATTTTCGTTTTTTGGCTCCAGTATTTTCCCTTAATGCAAGGTGTTTGTTCTCGGTTACGGTGCATTCGCGATCATGTGCTCACCTCACTAAGATGTGCATATTCTGGAGAAAATCGAGCGGAAAAATTTACCTTTCTGCAGAAATCGGGTGTGGTACATCAGTCTTTTTCTTTATATGTTCAGAGCAGGGTGCTTATTGGGCGACCATTTGAAACTAATTTGAACGATGTAACGACATCACCTTAACGTATTAGATATATATAGGGTAGACTCGGTGTCGCTGTCATTTTCCGCACGGGTAACCTGCTGTCTGAGAGAACCATGCGAGGGAGCCTTCTGACGGATATTGGCGTATTGGCAACATTTATCTCGTTGTGGGAAACTTTGGTGGGAATCTCAATTCAAACATTAACTATATTATACACTATGTTTGCATCCCATCCTCAAAATAAAGAGCTTATCAATTCCATGTCGCAATATAAATGTTCTTAACACACAATGGAGTATGCTTAGACTGAATAAAATCTTCCCTCATCCAATGTTTAATGGAGTTAAATTTGTTGAATCATTAATGCCTCATTAAATCTTATGCAGCGCAAAGATATAAATACTTCAAATACAAAGTTCAAAATACTCTGAATACAACACCATGAAAAAAGGATGAATTGCAATCGGTGAGGTATACACATGTAAGCTGCAAAGCTGAAGTACTGTGCTTTATTAAATGAATTTTTTTGGGAGGGATATTCCTGCGTGGGCCCAAAGCCTCTGGTTGGCTACTAAGTGTTCTTTATATGTTCAGAGCAGGGTGCTTATTGGGCGACCATTTGAAACTCATTTGAACGATGTAACGACATCACCTTAACGTATTAGATATATATAGGGTAGACTCGGTGTCGGTGTCATTTTCCGCACGGGTAACCTGCTGTCTGAGAGAACCATGCCAGGGAGCCTTCTGACGGATATTGGCGTATTGGCAACATTTGTCTCGTCGTAGGAAAATTTGGTGGGAATCTGAATTCAAACATTAACTATACTATATACTATGTTTGCATCCCATCCTCAAAATAAAGAGCTTATCAATTCCATGTCGCATTATAAATGTTCTTAACACAATTCACAATGGAGTATGCTTAGACTGAGTAAAAACTTCCCTCATCCAATGTTCAGTGGAGTAAAATTTGTTGAATCATTAATGCCTCATTAAATCTTATGCAGCGCAAAGCATTAAAGACTTCAAATACAAAGTTCAAAATACACTGAATACAACACCATGAAAAGTGGATGAATTGCAATCGGTGAGGTATGCACATGTAAGCTGCAAAGCTGAAGTACTGTGCTTTATTAAAAGAATTTTATTGCTAGGGATATTCCTGTGCAGGCCCTAAGCCTCTGGTTGGCTTACTAAGTGTTCTTTATATGTTCAGAGCAGGGTGCATATTGGGCGACCATTTGAAACTCATTTGAACGATGTAACGACATCACCTTAACGTATTAGATATATATAGGGTAGACTCGGTGTCGCTGCCATTTTCCGCACGGGTAACCTGCTGTCTGAGAGAACCATGCGAGGGAGCCTTCTGACGGATATTGGCGTATTGGCAACATTTGTCTCGTGGGAAACTTTGGTGGGAATCTCAATTCAAACATAAACTATATTATACACTATGTTTGCATCCCATCCTCAAAATAAAGAGCTTATCAATTCCATGTCGCAATATAAATGTTCTTAACACAATTAACAATGGAGTATGCTTAGACTGAGTAAAAACTTCCCTCATCCAACGTTTAATGGAGTAAAATTTGTTGAATCATTAATGCCTCATTAAATCTTATGCAGCGCAAAGATTTAAAGACTTCAAATACAAAATTCAAAATACACTGAATACAACACCATGAAAAGTGGATGAATTGCAATCGGTGAGGTATGCACATGTAAGCTGCAAAGCTGAAGTACTGTGCTTTATTAAAAGAATTTTATTGCTAGGGATATTCCTGTGCAGGCCCTAAGCCTCTGGTTGGCTTACTAAGTGTTCTTTATATGTTCAGAGCAGGGTGCATATTGGGCGACCATTTGAAACTCATTTGAACGATGTAACGACATCACCTTAACTTATTAGATATATATAGGGTAGACTCAGTGTCGTTGTCATTTCCTCACGGGTAACCTGCTGTCTGAGAGAACCATGCGAGGGAGCCTTCTGACGGACCATTTGAAACTAATTTGAACGATGTAACGACATCACCTTAACGTATTAGATATATATAGGGTAGACTCGTTGTCGCTGTCTATTTCCGCACGGGTATCCTGCTGTCTGAGAGAACCATGCGAGGGAGCCTTCTGACGGACCATTTGAAACTAATTTGAACGATGTAACGACATCACCTTAACGTATTAGATATATATAGGGTAGACTCGGTGTCGCTGTCATTTTCCGCACGGGTAACCTGCTGTCTGAGAGAACCATGCGAGGGAGCCTTCTGATGGACCATTTGAAACTAATTTGAACGATGTAACGACATCACCTTAACGTATTAGATATATATAGGGTAGACTCGGTGTCGCTGTCATTTTCCGCACGGGTAACCTACTGTCTGAGAGAACCATGCGAGGGAGCCTTCTGACGGATATTCGCGTATTGGCAACATATGTCTCGTTGTGGTAAACTTTGGTGGGAATCTCAATTCAAACATAAACTATATTATACATTATGTTTGCATCCCATCCTGGCCGAACATTTGAAACTCAAATGAACGATTTAATGTCATGACCTTAACGTAATCGATACATATAGGGTAGACTCGGTGTTTTTTGCACATTCCTCATGGGTAATCTGCTGTTTTAGAGAACCGTGCGAAGGAGCCTACAGACGAGTATTGACGAATTGTCGACATAGTGTCTCGTTGTTTCGAGAGAAAAGGAGCAAATGTTTCAATTTTCGTTTTTTGGCTCCAGTATTTTCCCTTAATGCAAGGTGTTTGTTCTCGGTTACGGTGCATTCGCGATCATGTGCTCACCTCACTAAGATGTGCATATTCCGGAGAAAATCGAGCGGAAAATTTACCTTTCTGCAGAAATCGGGTGTGGTACATCAGTCTTTTTCTTTATATGTTCAGAGCAGGGTGCTTATTGGGCGACCTAATTGAAACTAATTTGAACGATGTAACGACATCACCTTAACGTATTAGATATATATAGGGTAGACTCGGTGTCACTGTCATTTTCCGCACGGGTAACCTGCTGTCTGAGAGAACCATGCGAGGGAGCCTTCTGACGGACCATTTGAAACTAATTTGAACGATGTAACGACATCACCTTAACGTATTAGATATATATAGGGTAGACTCGGTGTCGCTGCCATTTTCCGCACGGGTAACCTGCTGTCTGAGAGAACCATGCGAGGGAGCCTTCTGACGGATCATTTGAAACTAATTTGAACGATGTAACGACATCACCTTAACGTATTAGATATATATAGGGTAGACTCGGTGTCGCTGTCATTTTCCGCACGGGTAACCTGCTGTCTGAGAGAACCATGCGAGGGAGCCTTCTGACGGATATTGGCGTATTGGCAACATTTATCTCGTTGTGGGAAACTTTGGTGGGAATCTCAATTCAAACATTAACTATATTATACACTATGTTTGCATCCCATCCTCAAAATAAAGAGCTTATCAATTCCATGTCGCAATATAAATGTTCTTAACACAATTCACAATGGAGTATGCTTAGACTGAATAAAATCTTCCCTCATCCAATGTTTAATGGAGTTAAATTTGTTGAATCATTAATGCCTCATTAAATCTTATGCAGCGCAAAGATATAAATACTTCAAATACAAAGTTCAAAATACTCTGAATACAACACCATGAAAAAAGGATGAATTGCAATCGGTGAGGTATACACATGTAAGCTGCAAAGCTGAAGTACTGTGCTTTATTAAATGAATTTTTTTGGGAGGGATATTCCTGCGTGGGCCCAAAGCCTCTGGTTGGCTACTAAGTGTTCTTTATATGTTCAGAGCAGGGTGCTTATTGGGCGACCATTTGAAACTCATTTGAACGATGTAACGACATCACCTTAACGTATTAGATATATATAGGGTAGACTCGGTGTCGGTGTCATTTTCCGCACGGGTAACCTGCTGTCTGAGAGAACCATGCCAGGGAGCCTTCTGACGGATATTGGCGTATTGGCAACATTTGTCTCGTCGTAGGAAAATTTGGTGGGAATCTGAATTCAAACATTAACTATACTATATACTATGTTTGCATCCCATCCTCAAAATAAAGAGCTTATCAATTCCATGTCGCATTATAAATGTTCTTAACACAATTCACAATGGAGTATGCTTAGACTGAGTAAAAACTTCCCTCATCCAATGTTCAGTGGAGTAAAATTTGTTGAATCATTAATGCCTCATTAAATCTTATGCAGCGCAAAGCATTAAAGACTTCAAATACAAAGTTCAAAATACACTGAATACAACACCATGAAAAGTGGATGAATTGCAATCGGTGAGGTATGCACATGTAAGCTGCAAAGCTGAAGTACTGTGCTTTATTAAAAGAATTTTATTGCTAGGGATATTCCTGTGCAGGCCCTAAGCCTCTGGTTGGCTTACTAAGTGTTCTTTATATGTTCAGAGCAGGGTGCATATTGGGCGACCATTTGAAACTCATTTGAACGATGTAACGACATCACCTTAACTTATTAGATATATATAGGGTAGACTCAGTGTCGTTGTCATTTCCTCACGGGTAACCTGCTGTCTGAGAGAACCATGCGAGGGAGCCTTCTGACGGACCATTTGAAACTAATTTGAACGATGTAACGACATCACCTTAACGTATTAGATATATATAGGGTAGACTCGTTGTCGCTGTCTATTTCCGCACGGGTATCCTGCTGTCTGAGAGAACCATGCGAGGGAGCCTTCTGACTTACCATTTGAAACTAATTTGAACGATGTAACGACATCACCTTAACGTATTAGATATATATAGGGTAGACTCGGTGTCGCTGTCATTTTCCGCACGGGTAACCTGCTGTCTGAGAGAACCATGCGAGGGAGCCTTCTGATGGACCATTTGAAACTAATTTGAACGATGTAACGACATCACCTTAACGTATTAGATATATATAGGGTAGACTCGGTGTCGCTGTCATTTTCCGCACGGGTAACCTACTGTCTGAGAGAACCATGCGAGGGAGCCTTCTGACGGATATTCGCGTATTGGCAACATATGTCTCGTTGTGGTAAACTTTGTTGGGAATCTCAATTCAAACATAAACTATATTATACACTATGTTTGCATCCCATCCTGGCCGAACATTTGAAACTCAAATGAACGATTTAATGTCATGACCTTAACGTAATCGATACATATAGGGTAGACTCGGTGTTTTTTGCACATTCCTCATGGGTAATCTGCTGTTTTTGAGAACCGTGCGAAGGAGCCTACAGACGAGTATTGACGAATTGTCGACATAGTGTCTCGTTGTTTCGAGAGAAAAGGAGCAAATGTTTCAATTTTCGTTTTTTGGCTCCAGTATTTTCCCTTAATGCAAGGTGTTTGTTCTCGGTTACGGTGCATTCGCGATCATGTGCTCACCTCACTAAGATGTGCATATTCTGGAGAAAATCGAGCGGAAAAATTTACCTTTCTGCAGAAATCGGGTGTGGTACATCAGTCTTTTTCTTTATATGTTCAGAGCAGGGTGCTTATTGGGCGACCATTTGAAACTAATTTGAACGATGTAACGACATCACCTTAACGTATTAGATATATATAGGGTAGACTCGGTGTCACTGTCATTTTCCGCACGGGTAACCTGCTGTCTGAGAGAACCATGCGAGGGAGCCTTCTGACGGACCATTTGAAACTAATTTGAACGATGTAACGACATCACCTTAACGTATTAGATATATATAGGGTAGACTCGGTGTCGCTGCCATTTTCCGCACGGGTAACCTGCTGTCTGAGAGAACCATGCGAGGGAGCCTTCTGACGGATATTGGCGTATTGGCAACATTTGTCTCGTGGGAAACTTTGGTGGGAATCTCAATTCAAACATAAACTATATTATACACTATGTTTGCATCCCATCCTCAAAATAAAGAGCTTATCAATTCCATGTCGCAATATAAATGTTCTTAACACAATTAACAATGGAGTATGCTTAGACTGAGTAAAAACTTCCCTCATCCAACGTTTAATGGAGTAAAATTTGTTGAATCATTAATGCCTCATTAAATCTTATGCAGCGCAAAGATTTAAAGACTTCAAATACAAAATTCAAAATACACTGAATACAACACCATGAAAAGTGGATGAATTGCAATCGGTGAGGTATGCACATGTAAGCTACAAAGCTGAAGTACTGTGCTCTATTAAAAGAATTTTTTTTTGGAGGGATATTCCTGCGCGGGCCCTAAGCCTCTGGTTGGCTTACTAAGTGTTCTTTATATGTTCAGAGCAGGGTGCATATTGGGCGACCATTTGAAACTCATTTGAACGATGTAACGACATCACCTTAACTTATTCGATTTATATAGGGTAGACTCGGTGTTGGTGTCATTTTCCGCACGGGTAACCTGCTGTCTGAGAGAACCATGCGAGGGAGCCTTCTGACGGATACTAGCGTATTGGCAACATTTGTTTAGTTGTGGTAAACTTTGGTGGGAATCTCAATTCAAACATAAACTATATTATACACTATGTTTGCATCCCATCCTGGCCGAACATTTGAAACTCAAATGAACGATGTAATGACATCACCTTAACGTATTCGATACATATAGGGTAGACTCGGTGTTTTTTGCACATTCCTCATGGGTAATCTGCTGCTTTAGAGAACCATGGGAAGAGCCTACAGACGAGTATTGACGAATTTTCGACATAGTGTCTCGTTGTTTCGAGAGAAAAGGAGGAAATGTTTCAATTTTCGTTTTTTGGCTCCAATATTTTCCCTTAATGCTAGGTGTTTGTTCTCGGTTACGGTGCATTCGCGATCATGTGCTCACCTCACTTAGATGTGCTTATTCTGGAGAAAATCGAGCCGAAAAATTTACCTTTCTCCAGAAATCGGGTTTGGTGCATCAGACGTTTTCTTTATATGTTCAGAGCAGGGTGCTTATTGGGCGACCATTTGAAACTCATTTGAACGATGTAACGACATCACCTTAACGTATTCGATATATATAGGGAAGACTCGGTGTTGGTGTCATTTTCCGCAAGGGTAACCTGCTGTCTGAGAGAACCATGCCCGGAGCATTCTGACGGATATTGGCGTATTGGCAACATTTGTCTCGTTGTGGGAAACTTTGGTGGGAATCTCAATTCAAACATTAACTATATTATACACTATGTTTGCATCCCATCCTCAAAATAAAGAGCTTATCAATTCCATGTCGCAATGTAAATGTTCTTAACACAATTCACAATGGAGTCTGCTTAGACTGAGTAAAAACTTCCCTCATCCAATGTTTAATGGAGTAAAATTTGTTGAATCATTAATGCCTTATTAAATCTTATGCAGCGCAAAGATTTAAAGACTTCAAATACAAAGTTCAAAATACACTGAATACAACATCATGAAAAATGGATGAATTGCAATAGGTGAGGTATGCACATGTAAGCTGCAAAGCTGAAGTACTGTGCTTTATTAAAAGAATTTTTTTGTGAGGGATATTCCTGTGCAGGCCCTAAGCCTCTGGTTGGCTTACTAAGTGTTCTTTATATGTTCAGAGCAGGGTGCATATTGGGCGACCATTTGAAACTCATTTGAACGATGTAACGACATCACCTTAACTTATTCGATTTATATAGGGTAGACTCGGTGTTGGTGTCATTTTCCGCACGGGTAACCTGCTATCTGAGAGAACCATGCGAGGGAGCCTTCTGACGGATACTAGCGTATTGGCAACATTTGTCTAGTTGTGGTAAACTTTGGTGGGAATCTCAATTCAAACATAAACTATATTATACACTATGTTTGCATCCCATCCTGGCTGAACATTTGAAACTCAAATGAACGATGTAATGACATCACCTTAACGTATTCGATACATATAGGGTAGACTCGGTGTTTTTTGCACATTCCTCATGGGTAATCTGCTGTTTTAGAGAACCATGCGAAAGAGCCTACAGACGAGTATTGACGAATTGTCGACATAGTGTCTCGTTGACAGAGAAAAGGAGCAAATGTTTCCCATTATTTGTTTTTAGGCTCCAGTCTTTTCCCTCAATGCAAGGTGCTAGTTCTCGCTTCCGGTGCGGTCGCGATCATGTCCTAACCTCACTTAGATGGAGGAAATCGAGCCGAAAAATTTACCTTTGTCCAGAAATCGGATGTGGTACATCACACTTTTCGTTGTATGTTCAGAGCAGGGTGCTTACTGGCCGAACATTTGAAACTCAAATGAACGATTTAATGACATGACCTTAACGTAATCGATACATATAGGGTAGACTCGGTGTTTTTTGCACATTCCTCATGGGTAATCTGCTGTTTTAGAGAACCATGGGAAGGAGCCTACAGACGAGTATTGACGAATTGTCGACATAGTTACTCGTTGTTTCGAGAGAAAAGGAGCAAATGTTTCAATTTTCGTTTTTTGGCTCCAGTATTTTCCCTTAATGCAAGGTGTTTGTTCTCGGTTACCGTGCATTCGCGATCATGTGCTCACCTCACTTAGATGTGCTTATTCTGGAGAAAATCGAGCCGAAAAATTTACCTTTCTCCAGAAATCGGGTTTGGTGCATCAGACGTTTTCTTTATATGTTCAGAGCAGGGTGCTTATTGGGCGACCATTTGAAACTCATTTGAACGATGTAACGACATCACCTTAACGTATTCGATATATATAGGGTAGACTCGGTGTTGGTGTCATTTTCCGCACGGGTAACCTGCTGTCTGAGAGAACCATGCCCGGAGCATTCTGACGGATATTGGCGTATTAGCAACATTTGTCTCGTTGTGGGAAACTTTGGTGGGAATCTCAATTCAAACATTAACTATATTATACACTATGTTTGCATCCCATCCTCAAAATAAAGAGCTTATCAATTCCATGTCGCAATATAAATGTTCTTAACACAATTCACAATGGAGTCTGCTTAGACTGAGTAAAAACTTCCCTCATCCAATGTTTAATGGAGTAAAATTTGTTGAATCATTAATGCCTTATTAAATCTTATGCAGCGCAAAGATTTAAAGACTTCAAATACAAAGTTCAAAATACACTGAATACAACACCATTAAAAGTGGAAGAATTGCAATCGGTGAGGTATGCACATGTAAGCTGCAAAGCTGAAGTACTGTGCTTTATTAAAAGAATTTTATTGCTAGGGATATTCCTGTGCAGGCCCTAAGCCTCTGGTTGGCTTACTAAGTGTTCTTTATATGTTCAGAGCAGGGTGCATATTGGGCGACCATTTGAAACTCATTTGAACGATGTAACGACATCACCTTAACGTATTAGATATATATAGGGTAGACTCGGTGTCGTTGTCATTTCCTCACGGGTAACCTGCTGTCTGAGAGAACCATGCGAGGGAGCCTTCTGACGGACCATTTGAAACTAATTTGAACGATGTAACGACATCACCTTAACGTATTAGATATATATAGGGTAGACTCGTTGTCGCTGTCTATTTCCGCACGGGTATCCTGCTGTCTGAGAGAACCATGCGAGGGAGCCTTCTGACTTACCATTTGAAACTAATTTGAACGATGTAACGATATCACCTTAACGTATTAGATATATATAGGGTAGACTCGGTGTCGCTGTCATTTTCCGCACGGGTAACCTGCTGTCTGAGAGAACCATGCGAGGGAGCCTTCTGACGGATCATTTGAAACTAATTTGAACGATGTAACGACATCACCTTAACGTATTAGATATATATAGGGTAGACTCGGTGTCGCTGTCATTTTCCGCACGGGTAACCTGCTGTCTGAGAGAACCATGCGAGGGAGCCTTCTGACGGATATTGGCGTATTGGCAACATTTATCTCGTTGTGGGAAACTTTGGTGGGAATCTCAATTCAAACATTAACTATATTATACACTATGTTTGCATCCCATCCTCAAAATAAAGAGCTTATCAATTCCATGTCGCAATATAAATGTTCTTAACACAATTCACAATGGAGTATGCTTAGACTGAATAAAATCTTCCCTCATCCAATGTTTAATGGAGTTAAATTTGTTGAATCATTAATGCCTCATTAAATCTTATGCAGCGCAAAGATATAAATACTTCAAATACAAAGTTCAAAATACTCTGAATACAACACCATGAAAAAAGGATGAATTGCAATCGGTGAGGTATACACATGTAAGCTGCAAAGCTGAAGTACTGTGCTTTATTAAATGAATTTTTTTGGGAGGGATATTCCTGCGTGGGCCCAAAGCCTCTGGTTGGCTACTAAGTGTTCTTTATATGTTCAGAGCAGGGTGCTTATTGGGCGACCATTTGAAACTCATTTGAACGATGTAACGACATCACCTTAACGTATTAGATATATATAGGGTAGACTCGGTGTCGGTGTCATTTTCCGCACGGGTAACCTGCTGTCTGAGAGAACCATGCCAGGGAGCCTTCTGACGGATATTGGCGTATTGGCAACATTTGTCTCGTCGTAGGAAAATTTGGTGGGAATCTGAATTCAAACATTAACTATACTATATACTATGTTTGCATCCCATCCTCAAAATAAAGAGCTTATCAATTCCATGTCGCATTATAAATGTTCTTAACACAATTCACAATGGAGTATGCTTAGACTGAGTAAAAACTTCCCTCATCCAATGTTCAGTGGAGTAAAATTTGTTGAATCATTAATGCCTCATTAAATCTTATGCAGCGCAAAGCATTAAAGACTTCAAATACAAAGTTCAAAATACACTGAATACAACACCATGAAAAGTGGATGAATTGCAATCGGTGAGGTATGCACATGTAAGCTGCAAAGCTGAAGTACTGTGCTTTATTAAAAGAATTTTATTGCTAGGGATATTCCTGTGCAGGCCCTAAGTCTCTGGTTGGCTTACTAAGTGTTCTTTATATGTTCAGAGCAGGGTGCATATTGGGCGACCATTTGAAACTCATTTGAACGATGTAACGACATCACCTTAACGTATTAGATATATATAGGGTAGACTCGGTGTCGTTGTCATTTCCTCACGGGTAACCTGCTGTCTGAGAGAACCATGCGAGGGAGCCTTCTGACGGACCATTTGAAACTAATTTGAACGATGTAACGACATCACCTTAACGTATTAGATATATATAGGGTAGACTCGTTGTCGCTGTCTATTTCCGCACGGGTATCCTGCTGTCTGAGAGAACCATGCGAGGGAGCCTTCTGACTTACCATTTGAAACTAATTTGAACGATGTAACGACATCACCTTAACGTATTAGATATATATAGGGTAGACTCGGTGTCGCTGTCATTTTCCGCACGGGTAACCTACTGTCTGAGAGAACCATGCGAGGGAGCCTTCTGACGGATATTCGCGTATTGGCAACATATGTCTCGTTGTGGTAAACTTTGGTGGGAATCTCAATTCAAACATAAACTATATTATACACTATGTTTGCATCCCATCCTGGCCGAACATTTGAAACTCAAATGAACGATTTAATGTCATGACCTTAACGTAATCGATACATATAGGGTAGACTCGGTGTTTTTTGCACATTCCTCATGGGTAATCTGCTGTTTTAGAGAACCGTGCGAAGGAGCCTACAGACGAGTATTGACGAATTGTCGACATAGTGTCTCGTTGTTTCGAGAGAAAAGGAGCAAATGTTTCAATTTTCGTTTTTTGGCTCCAGTATTTTCCCTTAATGCAAGGTGTTTGTTCTCGGTTACGGTGCATTCGCGATCATGTGCTCACCTCACTAAGATGTGCATATTCTGGAGAAAATCGAGCGGAAAAATTTACCTTTCTGCAGAAATCGGGTGTGGTACATCAGTCTTTTTCTTTATATGTTCAGAGCAGGGTGCTTATTGGGCGACCATTTGAAACTAATTTGAACGATGTAACGACATCACCTTAACGTATTAGATATATATAGGGTAGACTCGGTGTCACTGTCATTTTCCGCACGGGTAACCTGCTGTCTGAGAGAACCATGCCCGGAGCATTCTGACGGATATTGGCGTATTGGCAACATTTGTCTCGTTGTGGGAAACTTTGGTGGGAATCTCAATTCAAACATTAACTATATTATACACTATGTTTGCATCCCATCCTGGCCGAACATTTGAAACTCAAATGAACGATTTAATGTCATGACCTTAACGTAATCGATACATATAGGGTAGACTCGGTGTTTTTTGCACATTCCTCATGGGTAATCTGCTGTTTTAGAGAACCGTGCGAAGGAGCCTACAGACGAGTATTGACGAATTGTCGACATAGTGTCTCGTTGTTTCGAGAGAAAAGGAGCAAATGTTTCAATTTTCGTTTTTTGGCTCCAGTATTTTCCCTTAATGCAAGGTGTTTGTTCTCGGTTACGGTGCATTCGCGATCATGTGCTCACCTCACTTAGATGTGCTTATTCTGGAGAAAATCGAGCCGAAAAATTTACCTTTCTCCAGAAATCGGGTTTGGTGCATCAGACGTTTTCTTTATATGTTCAGAGCAGGGTGCTTATTGGGCGACCATTTGAAACTCATTTGAACGATGTAACGACATCACCTTAACGTATTCGATATATATAGGGTAGACTCGGTGTTGGTGTCATTTTCCGCAAGGGTAACCTGCTGTCTGAGAGAACCATGCCCGGAGCATTCTGACGGATATTGGCGTATTGGCAACATTTGTCTCGTTGTGGGAAACTTTGGTGGGAATCTCAATTCAAACATTAACTATATTATACACTATGTTTGCATCCCATCCTCAAAATAAAGAGCTTATCAATTCCATGTCGCAATGTAAATGTTCTTAACACAATTCACAATGGAGTCTGCTTAGACTGAGTAAAAACTTCCCTCATCCAATGTTTAATGGAGTAAAATTTGTTGAATCATTAATGCCTTATTAAATCTTATGCAGCGCAAAGATTTAAAGACTTCAAATACAAAGTTCAAAATACACTGAATACAACATCATGAAAAATGGATGAATTGCAATAGGTGAGGTATGCACATGTAAGCTGCAAAGCTGAAGTACTGTGCTTTATTAAAAGAATTTTTTTGTGAGGGATATTCCTGTGCAGGCCCTAAGCCTCTGGTTGGCTTACTAAGTGTTCTTTATATGTTCAGAGCAGGGTGCATATTGGGCGACCATTTGAAACTCATTTGAACGATGTAACGACATCACCTTAACTTATTCGATTTATATAGGGTAGACTCGGTGTTGGTGTCATTTTCCGCACGGGTAACCTGCTATCTGAGAGAACCATGCGAGGGAGCCTTCTGACGGATACTAGCGTATTGGCAACATTTGTCTAGTTGTGGTAAACTTTGGTGGGAATCTCAATTCAAACATAAACTATATTATACACTATGTTTGCATCCCATCCTGGCTGAACATTTGAAACTCAAATGAACGATGTAATGACATCACCTTAACGTATTCGATACATATAGGGTAGACTCGGTGTTTTTTGCACATTCCTCATGGGTAATCTGCTGTTTTAGAGAACCATGCGAAAGAGCCTACAGACGAGTATTGACGAATTGTCGACATAGTGTCTCGTTGACAGAGAAAAGGAGCAAATGTTTCCCATTATTTGTTTTTAGGCTCCAGTCTTTTCCCTCAATGCAAGGTGCTAGTTCTCGCTTCCGGTGCGGTCGCGATCATGTCCTAACCTCACTTAGATGGAGGAAATCGAGCCGAAAAATTTACCTTTGTCCAGAAATCGGATGTGGTACATCACACTTTTCGTTGTATGTTCAGAGCAGGGTGCTTACTGGCCGAACATTTGAAACTCAAATGAACGATTTAATGACATGACCTTAACGTAATCGATACATATAGGGTAGACTCGGTGTTTTTTGCACATTCCTCATGGGTAATCTGCTGTTTTAGAGAACCATGGGAAGGAGCCTACAGACGAGTATTGACGAATTGTCGACATAGTTACTCGTTGTTTCGAGAGAAAAGGAGCAAATGTTTCAATTTTCGTTTTTTGGCTCCAGTATTTTCCCTTAATGCAAGGTGTTTGTTCTCGGTTACCGTGCATTCGCGATCATGTGCTCACCTCACTTAGATGTGCTTATTCTGGAGAAAATCGAGCCGAAAAATTTACCTTTCTCCAGAAATCGGGTTTGGTGCATCAGACGTTTTCTTTATATGTTCAGAGCAGGGTGCTTATTGGGCGACCATTTGAAACTCATTTGAACGATGTAACGACATCACCTTAACGTATTCGATATATATAGGGTAGACTCGGTGTTGGTGTCATTTTCCGCACGGGTAACCTGCTGTCTGAGAGAACCATGCGAGGGAGCCTTCTGATGGACCATTTGAAACTAATTTGAACGATGTAACGACATCACCTTAACGTATTAGATATATATAGGGTAGACTCGGTGTCGCTGTCATTTTCCGCACGGGTAACCTACTGTCTGAGAGAACCATGCGAGGGAGCCTTCTGACGGATATTCGCGTATTGGCAACATATGTCTCGTTGTGGTAAACTTTGGTGGGAATCTCAATTCAAACATAAACTATATTATACACTATGTTTGCATCCCATCCTGGCCGAACATTTGAAACTCAAATGAACGATTTAATGTCATGACCTTAACGTAATCGATACATATAGGGTAGACTCGGTGTTTTTTGCACATTCCTCATGGGTAATCTGCTGTTTTAGAGAACCGTGCGAAGGAGCCTACAGACGAGTATTGACGAATTGTCGACATAGTGTCTCGTTGTTTCGAGAGAAAAGGAGCAAATGTTTCAATTTTCGTTTTTTGGCTCCAGTATTTTTTCCTTAATGCAAGGTGTTTGTTCTCGGTTACGGTGCATTCGCGATCATGTGCTCACCTCACTAAGATGTGCATATTCTGGAGAAAATCGAGCGGAAAAATTTACCTTTCTGCAGAAATCGGGTGTGGTACATCAGTCTTTTTCTTTATATGTTCAGAGCAGGGTGCTTATTGGGCGACCATTTGAAACTAATTTGAACGATGTAACGACATCACCTTAACGTATTAGATATATATAGGGTAGACTCGGTGTCACTGTCATTTTCCGCACGGGTAACCTGCTGTCTGAGAGAACCATGCGAGGGAGCCTTCTGACGGACCATTTGAAACTAATTTGAACGATGTAACGACATCACCTTAACGTATTAGATATATATAGGGTAGACTCGGTGTCGCTGCCATTTTCCGCACGGGTAACCTGCTGTCTGAGAGAACCATGCGAGGGAGCCTTCTGACGGATATAGGCGTATTGGCAACATTTGTCTTGTGGGAAACTTTGGTGGGAATCTCAATTCAAACATAAACTATATTATACACTATGTTTGCATCCCATCCTCAAAATAAAGAGCTTATCAATTCCATGTCGCAATATAAATGTTCTTAAAACAATTAACAATGGAGTATGCTTAGACTGAGTAAAAACTTCCCTCATCCAACGTTTAATGGAGTAAAATTTGTTGAATCATTAATGCCTCATTAAATCTTATGCAGCGCAAAGATTTAAAGACTTCAAATACAAAATTCAAAATACACTGAATACAACACCATGAAAAGTGGATGAATTGCAATCGGTGAGGTATGCACATGTAAGCTGCAAAGCTGAAGTACTGTGCTTTATTAAAAGAATTTTATTGCTAGGGATATTCCTGTGCAGGCCCTAAGCCTCTGGTTGGCTTACTAAGTGTTCTTTATATGTTCAGAGCAGGGTGCATATTGGGCGACCATTTGAAACTCATTTGAACGATGTAACGACATCACCTTAACTTATTAGATATATATAGGGTAGACTCAGTGTCGTTGTCATTTCCTCACGGGTAACCTGCTGTCTGAGAGAACCATGCGAGGGAGCCTTCTGACGGACCATTTGAAACTAATTTGAACGATGTAACGACATCACCTTAACGTATTAGATATATATAGGGTAGACTCGTTGTCGCTGTCTATTTCCGCACGGGTATCCTGCTGTCTGAGAGAACCATGCGAGGGAGCCTTCTGACTTACCATTTGAAACTAATTTGAACGATGTAACGACATCACCTTAACGTATTAGATATATATAGGGTAGACTCGGTGTCGCTGTCATTTTCCGCACGGGTAACCTGCTGTCTGAGAGAACCATGCGAGGGAGCCTTCTGATGGACCATTTGAAACTAATTTGAACGATGTAACGACATCACCTTAACGTATTAGATATATATAGGGTAGACTCGGTGTCGCTGTCATTTTCCGCACGGGTAACCTACTGTCTGAGAGAACCATGCGAGGGAGCCTTCTGACGGATAATCGCGTATTGGCAACATATGTCTCGTTGTGGTAAACTTTGGTGGGAATCTCAATTCAAACATAAGCTATATTATACACTATGTTTGCATCCCATCCTGGCCGAACATTTGAAACTCAAATGAACGATGTAATGACATCACCTTAACGTATTCGATACATATAGGGTAGACTCGGTGTTTTTTGCACATTCCTCATGGGTAATCTGCTGCTTTAGAGAACCATGGGAAGAGCCTACAGACGAGTATTGACGAATTTTCGACATAGTGTCTCGTTGTTTCGAGAGAAAAGGAGGAAATGTTTCAATTTTCGTTTTTTGGCTCCAATATTTTCCCTTAATGCTAGGTGTTTGTTCTCGGTTACGGTGCATTCGCGATCATGTGCTCACCTCACTTAGATGTGCTTATTCTGGAGAAAATCGAGCCGAAAAATTTACCTTTCTCCAGAAATCGGGTTTGGTGCATCAGACGTTTTCTTTATATGTTCAGAGCAGGGTGCTTATTGGGCGACCATTTGAAACTCATTTGAACGATGTAACGACATCACCTTAACGTATTCGATATATATAGGGTAGACTCGGTGTTGGTGTCATTTTCCGCAAGGGTAACCTGCTGTCTGAGAGAACCATGCCCGGAGCATTCTGACGGATATTGGCGTATTGGCAACATTTGTCTCGTTGTGGGAAACTTTGGTGGGAATCTCAATTCAAACATTAACTATATTATACACTATGTTTGCATCCCATCCTCAAAATAAAGAGCTTATCAATTCCATGTCGCAATGTAAATGTTCTTAACACAATTCACAATGGAGTCTGCTTAGACTGAGTAAAAACTTCCCTCATCCAATGTTTAATGGAGTAAAATTTGTTGAATCATTAATGCCTTATTAAATCTTATGCAGCGCAAAGATTTAAAGACTTCAAATACAAAGTTCAAAATACACTGAATACAACATCATGAAAAATGGATGAATTGCAATAGGTGAGGTATGCACATGTAAGCTGCAAAGCTGAAGTACTGTGCTTTATTAAAAGAATTTTTTTGTGAGGGATATTCCTGTGCAGGCCCTAAGCCTCTGGTTGGCTTACTAAGTGTTCTTTATATGTTCAGAGCAGGGTGCATATTGGGCGACCATTTGAAACTCATTTGAACGATGTAACGACATCACCTTAACTTATTCGATTTATATAGGGTAGACTCGGTGTTGGTGTCATTTTCCGCACGGGTAACCTGCTATCTGAGAGAACCATGCGAGGGAGCCTTCTGACGGATACTAGCGTATTGGCAACATTTGTCTAGTTGTGGTAAACTTTGGTGGGAATCTCAATTCAAACATAAACTATATTATACACTATGTTTGCATCCCATCCTGGCTGAACATTTGAAACTCAAATGAACGATGTAATGACATCACCTTAACGTATTCGATACATATAGGGTAGACTCGGTGTTTTTTGCACATTCCTCATGGGTAATCTGCTGTTTTAGAGAACCATGCGAAAGAGCCTACAGACGAGTATTGACGAATTGTCGACATAGTGTCTCGTTGACAGAGAAAAGGAGCAAATGTTTCCCATTATTTGTTTTTAGGCTCCAGTCTTTTCCCTCAATGCAAGGTGCTAGTTCTCGCTTCCGGTGCGGTCGCGATCATGTCCTAACCTCACTTAGATGGAGGAAATCGAGCCGAAAAATTTACCTTTGTCCAGAAATCGGATGTGGTACATCACACTTTTCGTTGTATGTTCAGAGCAGGGTGCTTACTGGCCGAACATTTGAAACTCAAATGAACGATTTAATGACATGACCTTAACGTAATCGATACATATAGGGTAGACTCGGTGTTTTTTGCACATTCCTCATGGGTAATCTGCTGTTTTAGAGAACCATGGGAAGGAGCCTACAGACGAGTATTGACGAATTGTCGACATAGTTACTCGTTGTTTCGAGAGAAAAGGAGCAAATGTTTCAATTTTCGTTTTTTGGCTCCAGTATTTTCCCTTAATGCAAGGTGTTTGTTCTCGGTTACCGTGCATTCGCGATCATGTGCTCACCTCACTTAGATGTGCATATTCTGGAGAAAATCGAGCGGAAAAATTTACCTTTCTGCAGAAATCGGGTGTGGTACATCAGTCTTTTTCTTTATATGTTCAGAGCAGGGTGCTTATTGGGCGACCATTTGAAACTAATTTGAACGATGTAACGACATCACCTTAACGTATTAGATATATATAGGGTAGACTCGGTGTCACTGTCATTTTCCGCACGGGTAACCTGCTGTCTGAGAGAACCATGCGAGGGAGCCTTCTGACGGACCATTTGAAACTAATTTGAACGATGTAACGACATCACCTTAACGTATTAGATATATATAGGGTAGACTCGGTGTCGCTGCCATTTTCCGCACGGGTAACCTGCTGTCTGAGAGAACCATGCGAGGGAGCCTTCTGACGGATATTGGCGTATTGGCAACATTTGTCTCGTGGGAAACTTTGGTGGGAATCTCAATTCAAACATAAACTATATTATACACTATGTTTGCATCCCATCCTCAAAATAAAGAGCTTATCAATTCCATGTCGCAATATAAATGTTCTTAAAACAATTAACAATGGAGTATGCTTAGACTGAGTAAAAACTTCCCTCATCCAACGTTTAATGGAGTAAAATTTGTTGAATCATTAATGCCTCATTAAATCTTATGCAGCGCAAAGATTTAAAGACTTCAAATACAAAATTCAAAATACACTGAATACAACACCATGAAAAGTGGATGAATTGCAATCGGTGAGGTATGCACATGTAAGCTGCAAAGCTGAAGTACTGTGCTTTATTAAAAGAATTTTATTGCTAGGGATATTCCTGTGCAGGCCCTAAGCCTCTGGTTGGCTTACTAAGTGTTCTTTATATGTTCAGAGCAGGGTGCATATTGGGCGACCATTTGAAACTCATTTGAACGATGTAACGACATCACCTTAACGTATTAGATATATATAGGGTAGACTCGGTGTCGTTGTCATTTCCTCACGGGTAACCTGCTGTCTGAGAGAACCATGCGAGGGAGCCTTCTGACGGACCATTTGAAACTAATTTGAACGATGTAACGACATCACCTTAACGTATTAGATATATATAGGGTAGACTCGTTGTCGCTGTCTATTTCCGCACGGGTATCCTGCTGTCTGAGAGAACCATGCGAGGGAGCCTTCTGACTTACCATTTGAAACTAATTTGAACGATGTAACGACATCACCTTAACGTATTAGATATATATAGGGTAGACTCGGTGTCGCTGTCATTTTCCGCACGGGTAACCTACTGTCTGAGAGAACCATGCGAGGGAGCCTTCTGACGGATATTCGCGTATTGGCAACATATGTCTCGTTGTGGTAAACTTTGGTGGGAATCTCAATTCAAACATAAACTATATTATACACTATGTTTGCATCCCATCCTGGCCGAACATTTGAAACTCAAATGAACGATTTAATGTCATGACCTTAACGTAATCGATACATATAGGGTAGACTCGGTGTTTTTTGCACATTCCTCATGGGTAATCTGCTGTTTTAGAGAACCGTGCGAAGGAGCCTACAGACGAGTATTGACGAATTGTCGACATAGTGTCTCGTTGTTTCGAGAGAAAAGGAGCAAATGTTTCAATTTTCGTTTTTTGGCTCCAGTATTTTCCCTTAATGCAAGGTGTTTGTTCTCGGTTACGGTGCATTCGCGATCATGTGCTCACCTCACTAAGATGTGCATATTCTGGAGAAAATCGAGCGGAAAAATTTACCTTTCTGCAGAAATCGGGTGTGGTACATCAGTCTTTTTCTTTATATGTTCAGAGCAGGGTGCTTATTGGGCGACCATTTGAAACTAATTTGAACGATGTAACGACATCACCTTAACGTATTAGATATATATAGGGTAGACTCGGTGTCACTGTCATTTTCCGCACGGGTAACCTGCTGTCTGAGAGAACCATGCGAGGGAGCCTTCTGACGGACCATTTGAAACTAATTTGAACGATGTAACGACATCACCTTAACGTATTAGATATATATAGGGTAGACTCGGTGTCGCTGCCATTTTCCGCACGGGTAACCTGCTGTCTGAGAGAACCATGCGAGGGAGCCTTCTGACGGATATTGGCGTATTGGCAACATTTGTCTCGTGGGAAACTTTGGTGGGAATCTCAATTCAAACATAAACTATATTATACACTATGTTTGCATCCCATCCTCAAAATAAAGAGCTTATCAATTCCATGTCGCAATATAAATGTTCTTAAAACAATTAACAATGGAGTATGCTTAGACTGAGTAAAAACTTCCCTCATCCAACGTTTAATGGAGTAAAATTTGTTGAATCATTAATGCCTCATTAAATCTTATGCAGCGCAAAGATTTAAAGACTTCAAATACAAAATTCAAAATACACTGAATACAACACCATGAAAAGTGGATGAATTGCAATCGGTGAGGTATGCACATGTAAGCTGCAAAGCTGAAGTACTGTGCTTTATTAAAAGAATTTTATTGCTAGGGATATTCCTGTGCAGGCCCTAAGCCTCTGGTTGGCTTACTAAGTGTTCTTTATATGTTCAGAGCAGGGTGCATATTGGGCGACCATTTGAAACTCATTTGAACGATGTAACGACATCACCTTAACTTATTAGATATATATAGGGTAGACTCAGTGTCGTTGTCATTTCCTCACGGGTAACCTGCTGTCTGAGAGAACCATGCGAGGGAGCCTTCTGACGGACCATTTGAAACTAATTTGAACGATGTAACGACATCACCTTAACGTATTAGATATATATAGGGTAGACTCGTTGTCGCTGTCTATTTCCGCACGGGTATCCTGCTGTCTGAGAGAACCATGCGAGGGAGCCTTCTGACTTACCATTTGAAACTAATTTGAACGATGTAACGACATCACCTTAACGTATTAGATATATATAGGGTAGACTCGGTGTCGCTGTCATTTTCCGCACGGGTAACCTGCTGTCTGAGAGAACCATGCGAGGGAGCCTTCTGATGGACCATTTGAAACTAATTTGAACGATGTAACGACATCACCTTAACGTATTAGATATATATAGGGTAGACTCGGTGTCGCTGTCATTTTCCGCACGGGTAACCTACTGTCTGAGAGAACCATGCGAGGGAGCCTTCTGACGGATATTCGCGTATTGGCAACATATGTCTCGTTGTGGTAAACTTTGGTGGGAATCTCAATTCAAACATAAACTATATTATACACTATGTTTGCATCCCATCCTGGCCGAACATTTGAAACTCAAATGAACGATTTAATGTCATGACCTTAACGTAATCGATACATATAGGGTAGACTCGGTGTTTTTTGCACATTCCTCATGGGTAATCTGCTGTTTTAGAGAACCGTGCGAAGGAGCCTACAGACGAGTATTGACGAATTGTCGACATAGTGTCTCGTTGTTTCGAGAGAAAAGGAGCAAATGTTTCAATTTTCGTTTTTTGGCTCCAGTATTTTCCCTTAATGCAAGGTGTTTGTTCTCGGTTACGGTGCATTCGCGATCATGTGCTCACCTCACTAAGATGTGCATATTCTGGAGAAAATCGAGCGGAAAAATTTACCTTTCTGCAGAAATCGGGTGTGGTACATCAGTCTTTTTCTTTATATGTTCAGAGCAGGGTGCTTATTGGGCGACCATTTGAAACTAATTTGAACGATGTAACGACATCACCTTAACGTATTAGATATATATAGGGTAGACTCGGTGTCACTGTCATTTTCCGCACGGGTAACCTGCTGTCTGAGAGAACCATGCGAGGGAGCCTTCTGACGGACCATTTGAAACTAATTTGAACGATGTAACGACATCACCTTAACGTATTAGATATATATAGGGTAGACTCGTTGTCGCTGTCTATTTCCGCACGGGTATCCTGCTGTCTGAGAGAACCATGCGAGGGAGCCTTCTGACGGACCATTTGAAACTAATTTGAACGATGTAACGACATCACCTTAACGTATTAGATATATATAGGGTAGACTCTGTGTCGCTGTCATTTTCCGCACGGGTAACCTGCTGTCTGAGAGAACCATGCGAGGGAGCCTTCTGACGGATATTGGCGTATTGGCAACATTTGTCTCGTTGTGGGAAACTTTGGTGGGAATCTCAATTCAAACATTAACTATATTATACACTATGTTTGCATCCCATCCTCAAAATAAAGAGCTTATCAATTCCATGTCGCAATATAAATGTTCTTAACACAATTCACAATGGAGTATGCTTAGACTGAATAAAATCTTCCCTCATCCAATGTTTAATGGAGTTAAATTTGTTGAATCATTAATGCCTCAATAAATCTTATGCAGCGCAAAGATATAAATACTTCAAATACAAAGTTCAAAATACTCTGAATACAACACCATGAAAAAAGGATGAATTGCAATCGGTGAGGTATACACATGTAAGCTGCAAAGCTGAAGTACTGTGCTTTATTAAATGAATTTTTTTGGGAGGGATATTCCTGCGTGGGCCCAAAGCCTCTGGTTGGCTACTAAGTGTTCTTTATATGTTCAGAGCAGGGTGCTTATTGGGCGACCATTTGAAACTCATTTGAACGATGTAACGACATCACCTTAACGTATTAGATATATATAGGGTAGACTCGGTGTTGGTGTCATTTTCCGCACGGGTAACCTGCTGTCTGAGAGAACCATGCCAGGGAGCCTTCTGACGGATATTGGCGTATTGGCAACATTTGTCTTGTCGTAGGAAAATTTGGTGGGAATCTGAATTCAAACATTAACTATACTATATACTATGTTTGCATCCCATCCTCAAATTAAAGAGCTTATCAATTCCATGTCGCATTATAAATGTTCTTAACACAATTCACAATGGAGTATGCTTAGACTGAGTAAAAACTTCCCTCATCCAATGTTCAGTGGAGTAAAATTTGTTGAATCATTAATGCCTCATTAAATCTTATGCAGCGCAAAGCATTAAAGACTTCAAATACAAAGTTCAAAATACACTGAATACAACACCATGAAAAGTGGATGAATTGCAATCGGTGAGGTATGCACATGTAAGCTGC
Organism: Procambarus clarkii; assembly: GCF_040958095.1. Taxonomy (NCBI): domain Eukaryota; kingdom Metazoa; phylum Arthropoda; class Malacostraca; order Decapoda; family Cambaridae; genus Procambarus; species Procambarus clarkii. Next base: position 438,156 of record NW_027189182.1, on the reverse strand, counting down.
AAAGCTGAAGTACTGTGCTTTATTAAAAGAATTTTATTGCTAGGGATATTCCTGTGCAGGCCCTAAGCCTCTGGTTGGCTTACTAAGTGTTCTTTATATGTTCAGAGCAGGGTGCATATTGGGCGACCATTTGAAACTCACTTGAACGATGTAACGACATCACCTTAACGTATTAGATATATATAGGGTAGACTCGGTGTTGGTGTCATTTTCCGCACGGGTAACCTGCTGTCTGAGAGAACCATGCCAGGGAGCCTTCTGACGGATATTAGCGTATTGGCAACATTTGTCTCGTCGTAGGAAAATTTGGTGGGAATCTGAATTCAAACATTAACTATACTATATACTATGTTTGCATCCCATCCTCAAAATAAAGAGCTTATCAATTCCATGTCGCAATATAAATGTTCTTAACACAATTCACAATGGAGTATGCTTAGACTGAGTAAAAACTTCCCTCATCCAATGTTCAGTGGAGTAAAATTTGTTGAATCATTAATGCCTCATTAAATCTTATGCAGCGCAAAGCATTAAAGACTTCAAATACAAAGTTCAAAATACACTGAATACAACACCATGAAAAGTGGATGAATTGCAATCGGTGAGGTATGCACATGTAAGCTGCAAAGCTGAAGTACTGTGCTTTATTAAAAGAATTTTATTGCTAGGGATATTCCTGTGCAGGCCCTAAGCCTCTGGTTGGCTTACTAAGTGTTCTTTATATGTTCAGAGCAGGGTGCATATTGGGCGACCATTTGAAACTCATTTGAACGATGTAACGACATCACCTTAACGTATTAGATATATATAGGGTAGACTCGGTGTCGTTGTCATTTCCTCACGGGTAACCTGCTGTCTGAGAGAACCATGCGAGGGAGCCTTCTGACGGATATTGGCGTATTGGCAACATTTATCTCGTTGTGGGAAACTTTGGTGGGAATCTCAATTCAAACATAAACTATATTATACACTATGTTTGCATCCCATCCTCAAAATAAAGAGCTTATCAATTCCATGTCGCAATATAAATGTTCTTAACACAATTAACAATGGAGTATGCTTAGACTGAGTAAAAACTTCCCTCATCCAACGTTTAATGGAGTAAAATTTGTTGAATCATTAATGCCTCATTAAATCTTATGCAGCGCAAAGCATTAAAGACTTCAAATACAAAGTTCAAAATACACTGAATACAACACCATGAAAAGTGGATGAATTGCAATCGGTGAGGTATGCACATGTAAGCTGCAAAGCTGAAGTACTGTGCTTTATTAAAAGAATTTTATTGCTAGGGATATTCCTGTGCAGGCCCTAAGTCTCTGGTTGGCTTACTAAGTGTTCTTTATATGTTCAGAGCAGGGTGCATATTGGGCGACCATTTGAAACTCATTTGAACGATGAAACGACATCACCTTAACGTATTAGATATATATAGGGTAGACTCGGTGTCGTTGTCATTTCCTCACGGGTAACCTGCTGTCTGAGAGAACCATGCGAGGGAGCCTTCTGACGGACCATTTGAAACTAATTTGAACGATGTAACGACATCACCTTAACGTATTAGATATATATAGGGTAGACTCGTTGTCGCTGTCTATTTCCGCACGGGTATCCTGCTGTCTGAGAGAACCATGCGAGGGAGCCTTCTGACGGACCATTTGAAACTAATTTGAACGATGTAACGACATCACCTTAACGTATTAGATATATATAGGGTAGACTCTGTGTCGCTGTCATTTTCCGCACGGGTAACCTGCTGTCTGAGAGAACCATGCGAGGGAGCCTTCTGACGGATATTGGCGTATTGGCAACATTTGTCTCGTTGTGGGAAACTTTGGTGGGAATCTCAATTCAAACATTAACTATATTATACACTATGTTTGCATCCCATCCTCAAAATAAAGAGCTTATCAATTCCATGTCGCAATATAAATGTTCTTAACACAATTCACAATGGAGTATGCTTAGACTGAATAAAATCTTCCCTCATCCAATGTTTAATGGAGTTAAATTTGTTGAATCATTAATGCCTCAATAAATCTTATGCAGCGCAAAGATATAAATACTTCAAATACAAAGTTCAAAATACTCTGAATACAACACCATGAAAAAAGGATGAATTGCAATCGGTGAGGTATACACATGTAAGCTGCAAAGCTGAAGTACTGTGCTTTATTAAATGAATTTTTTTGGGAGGGATATTCCTGCGTGGGCCCAAAGCCTCTGGTTGGCTACTAAGTGTTCTTTATATGTTCAGAGCAGGGTGCTTATTGGGCGACCATTTGAAACTCATTTGAACGATGTAACGACATCACCTTAACGTATTAGATATATATAGGGTAGACTCGGTGTCGGTGTCATTTTCCGCACGGGTAACCTGCTGTCTGAGAGAACCATGCCAGGGAGCCTTCTGACGGATATTGGCGTATTGGCAACATTTGTCTCGTCGTAGGAAAATTTGGTGGGAATCTGAATTCAAACATTAACTATACTATATACTATGTTTGCATCCCATCCTCAAAATAAAGAGCTTATCAATTCCATGTCGCATTATAAATGTTCTTAACACAATTCACAATGGAGTATGCTTAGACTGAGTAAAAACTTCCCTCATCCAATGTTCAGTGGAGTAAAATTTGTTGAATCATTAATGCCTCATTAAATCTTATGCAGCGCAAAGCATTAAAGACTTCAAATACAAAGTTCAAAATACACTGAATACAACACCATGAAAAGTGGATGAATTGCAATCGGTGAGGTATGCACATGTAAGCTGCAAAGCTGAAGTACTGTGCTTTATTAAAAGAATTTTATTGCTAGGGATATTCCTGTGCAGGCCCTAAGTCTCTGGTTGGCTTACTAAGTGTTCTTTATATGTTCAGAGCAGGGTGCATATTGGGCGACCATTTGAAACTCATTTGAACGATGTAACGACATCACCTTAACGTATTAGATATATATAGGGTAGACTCGGTGTCGTTGTCATTTCCTCACGGGTAACCTGCTGTCTGAGAGAACCATGCGAGGGAGCCTTCTGACGGACCATTTGAAACTAATTTGAACGATGTAACGACATCACCTTAACGTATTAGATATATATAGGGTAGACTCGTTGTCGCTGTCTATTTCCGCACGGGTATCCTGCTGTCTGAGAGAACCATGCGAGGGAGCCTTCTGACTTACCATTTGAAACTAATTTGAACGATGTAACGACATCACCTTAACGTATTAGATATATATAGGGTAGACTCGGTGTCGCTGTCATTTTCCGCACGGGTAACCTACTGTCTGAGAGAACCATGCGAGGGAGCCTTCTGACGGATATTCGCGTATTGGCAACATATGTCTCGTTGTGGTAAACTTTGGTGGGAATCTCAATTCAAACATAAACTATATTATACACTATGTTTGCATCCCATCCTGGCCGAACATTTGAAACTCAAATGAACGATTTAATGTCATGACCTTAACGTAATCGATACATATAGGGTAGACTCGGTGTTTTTTGCACATTCCTCATGGGTAATCTGCTGTTTTAGAGAACCGTGCGAAGGAGCCTACAGACGAGTATTGACGAATTGTCGACATAGTGTCTCGTTGTTTCGAGAGAAAAGGAGCAAATGTTTCAATTTTCGTTTTTTGGCTCCAGTATTTTCCCTTAATGCAAGGTGTTTGTTCTCGGTTACGGTGCATTCGCGATCATGTGCTCACCTCACTAAGATGTGCATATTCTGGAGAAAATCGAGCGGAAAAATTTACCTTTCTGCAGAAATCGGGTGTGGTACATCAGTCTTTTTCTTTATATGTTCAGAGCAGGGTGCTTATTGGGCGACCATTTGAAACTAATTTGAACGATGTAACGACATCACCTTAACGTATTAGATATATATAGGGTAGACTCGGTGTCACTGTCATTTTCCGCACGGGTAACCTGCTGTCTGAGAGAACCATGCGAGGGAGCCTTCTGACGGACCATTTGAAACTAATTTGAACGATGTAACGACATCACCTTAACGTATTAGATATATATAGGGTAGACTCGGTGTCGCTGCCATTTTCCGCACGGGTAACCTGCTGTCTGAGAGAACCATGCGAGGGAGCCTTCTGACGGATATAGGCGTATTGGCAACATTTGTCTCGTGGGAAACTTTGGTGGGAATCTCAATTCAAACATAAACTATATTATACACTATGTTTGCATCCCATCCTCAAAATAAAGAGCTTATCAATTCCATGTCGCAATATAAATGTTCTTAACACAATTAACAATGGAGTATGCTTAGACTGAGTAAAAACTTCCCTCATCCAACGTTTAATGGAGTAAAATTTGTTGAATCATTAATGCCTCATTAAATCTTATGCAGCGCAAAGCATTAAAGACTTCAAATACAAAGTTCAAAATACACTGAATACAACACCATGAAAAGTGGATGAATTGCAATCGGTGAGGTATGCACATGTAAGCTGCAAAGCTGAAGTACTGTGCTTTATTAAAAGAATTTTATTGCTAGGGATATTCCTGTGCAGGCCCTAAGTCTCTGGTTGGCTTACTAAGTGTTCTTTATATGTTCAGAGCAGGGTGCATATTGGGCGACCATTTGAAACTCATTTGAACGATGAAACGACATCACCTTAACGTATTAGATATATATAGGGTAGACTCGGTGTCGTTGTCATTTCCTCACGGGTAACCTGCTGTCTGAGAGAACCATGCGAGGGAGCCTTCTGACGGACCATTTGAAACTAATTTGAACGATGTAACGACATCACCTTAACGTATTAGATATATATAGGGTAGACTCGTTGTCGCTGTCTATTTCCGCACGGGTATCCTGCTGTCTGAGAGAACCATGCGAGGGAGCCTTCTGACGGACCATTTGAAACTAATTTGAACGATGTAACGACATCACCTTAACGTATTAGATATATATAGGGTAGACTCGGTGTCGCTGCCATTTTCCGCACGGGTAACCTGCTGTCTGAGAGAACCATGCGAGGGAGCCTTCTGACGGATATAGGCGTATTGGCAACATTTGTCTCGTGGGAAACTTTGGTGGGAATCTCAATTCAAACATAAACTATATTATACACTATGTTTGCATCCCATCCTCAAAATAAAGAGCTTATCAATTCCATGTCGCAATATAAATGTTCTTAACACAATTAACAATGGAGTATGCTTAGACTGAGTAAAAACTTCCCTCATCCAACGTTTAATGGAGTAAAATTTGTTGAATCATTAATGCCTCATTAAATCTTATGCAGCGCAAAGCATTAAAGACTTCAAATACAAAGTTCAAAATACACTGAATACAACACCATGAAAAGTGGATGAATTGCAATCGGTGAGGTATGCACATGTAAGCTGCAAAGCTGAAGTACTGTGCTTTATTAAAAGAATTTTATTGCTAGGGATATTCCTGTGCAGGCCCTAAGTCTCTGGTTGGCTTACTAAGTGTTCTTTATATGTTCAGAGCAGGGTGCATATTGGGCGACCATTTGAAACTCATTTGAACGATGTAACGACATCACCTTAACGTATTAGATATATATAGGGTAGACTCGGTGTCGTTGTCATTTCCTCACGGGTAACCTGCTGTCTGAGAGAACCATGCGAGGGAGCCTTCTGACGGACCATTTGAAACTAATTTGAACGATGTAACGACATCACCTTAACGTATTAGATATATATAGGGTAGACTCGTTGTCGCTGTCTATTTCCGCACGGGTATCCTGCTGTCTGAGAGAACCATGCGAGGGAGCCTTCTGACTTACCATTTGAAACTAATTTGAACGATGTAACGACATCACCTTAACGTATTAGATATATATAGGGTAGACTCGGTGTCGCTGTCATTTTCCGCACGGGTAACCTACTGTCTGAGAGAACCATGCGAGGGAGCCTTCTGACGGATATTCGCGTATTGGCAACATATGTCTCGTTGTGGTAAACTTTGGTGGGAATCTCAATTCAAACATAAACTATATTATACACTATGTTTGCATCCCATCCTGGCCGAACATTTGAAACTCAAATGAACGATTTAATGTCATGACCTTAACGTAATCGATACATATAGGGTAGACTCGGTGTTTTTTGCACATTCCTCATGGGTAATCTGCTGTTTTAGAGAACCGTGCGAAGGAGCCTACAGACGAGTATTGACGAATTGTCGACATAGTGTCTCGTTGTTTCGAGAGAAAAGGAGCAAATGTTTCAATTTTCGTTTTTTGGCTCCAGTATTTTCCCTTAATGCAAGGTGTTTGTTCTCGGTTACGGTGCATTCGCGATCATGTGCTCACCTCACTAAGATGTGCATATTCTGGAGAAAATCGAGCGGAAAAATTTACCTTTCTGCAGAAATCGGGTGTGGTACATCAGTCTTTTTCTTTATATGTTCAGAGCAGGGTGCTTATTGGGCGACCATTTGAAACTAATTTGAACGATGTAACGACATCACCTTAACGTATTAGATATATATAGGGTAGACTCGGTGTCACTGTCATTTTCCGCACGGGTAACCTGCTGTCTGAGAGAACCATGCGAGGGAGCCTTCTGACGGACCATTTGAAACTAATTTGAACGATGTAACGACATCACCTTAACGTATTAGATATATATAGGGTAGACTCGGTGTCGCTGCCATTTTCCGCACGGGTAACCTGCTGTCTGAGAGAACCATGCGAGGGAGCCTTCTGACGGATATTGGCGTATTGGCAACATTTGTCTCGTGGGAAACTTTGGTGGGAATCTCAATTCAAACATAAACTATATTATACACTATGTTTGCATCCCATCCTCAAAATAAAGAGCTTATCAATTCCATGTCGCAATATAAATGTTCTTAAAACAATTAACAATGGAGTATGCTTAGACTGAGTAAAAACTTCCCTCATCCAACGTTTAATGGAGTAAAATTTGTTGAATCATTAATGCCTCATTAAATCTTATGCAGCGCAAAGATTTAAAGACTTCAAATACAAAATTCAAAATACACTGAATACAACACCATGAAAAGTGGATGAATTGCAATCGGTGAGGTATGCACATGTAAGCTGCAAAGCTGAAGTACTGTGATTTATTAAAAGAATTTTATTGCTAGGGATATTCCTGTGCAGGCCCTAAGCCTCTGGTTGGCTTACTAAGTGTTCTTTATATGTTCAGAGCAGGGTGCATATTGGGCGACCATTTGAAACTCATTTGAACGATGTAACGACATCACCTTAACTTATTAGATATATATAGGGTAGACTCAGTGTCGTTGTCATTTCCTCACGGGTAACCTGCTGTCTGAGAGAACCATGCGAGGGAGCCTTCTGACGGACCATTTGAAACTAATTTGAACGATGTAACGACATCACCTTAACGTATTAGATATATATAGGGTAGACTCGTTGTCGCTGTCTATTTCCGCACGGGTATCCTGCTGTCTGAGAGAACCATGCGAGGGAGCCTTCTGACTTACCATTTGAAACTAATTTGAACGATGTAACGACATCACCTTAACGTATTAGATATATATAGGGTAGACTCGGTGTCGCTGTCATTTTCCGCACGGGTAACCTGCTGTCTGAGAGAACCATGCGAGGGAGCCTTCTGATGGACCATTTGAAACTAATTTGAACGATGTAACGACATCACCTTAACGTATTAGATATATATAGGGTAGACTCGGTGTCGCTGTCATTTTCCGCACGGGTAACCTACTGTCTGAGAGAACCATGCGAGGGAGCCTTCTGACGGATATTCGCGTATTGGCAACATATGTCTCGTTGTGGTAAACTTTGGTGGGAATCTCAATTCAAACATAAACTATATTATACACTATGTTTGCATCCCATCCTGGCCGAACATTTGAAACTCAAATGAACGATTTAATGTCATGACCTTAACGTAATCGATACATATAGGGTAGACTCGGTGTTTTTTGCACATTCCTCATGGGTAATCTGCTGTTTTAGAGAACCGTGCGAAGGAGCCTACAGACGAGTATTGACGAATTGTCGACATAGTGTCTCGTTGTTTCGAGAGAAAAGGAGCAAATGTTTCAATTTTCGTTTTTTGGCTCCAGTATTTTCCCTTAATGCAAGGTGTTTGTTCTCGGTTACGGTGCATTCGCGATCATGTGCTCACCTCACTAAGATGTGCATATTCTGGAGAAAATCGAGCGGAAAAATTTACCTTTCTGCAGAAATCGGGTGTGGTACATCAGTCTTTTTCTTTATATGTTCAGAGCAGGGTGCTTATTGGGCGACCATTTGAAACTAATTTGAACGATGTAACGACATCACCTTAACGTATTAGATATATATAGGGTAGACTCGGTGTCACTGTCATTTTCCGCACGGGTAACCTGCTGTCTGAGAGAACCATGCGAGGGAGCCTTCTGACGGACCATTTGAAACTAATTTGAACGATGTAACGACATCACCTTAACGTATTAGATATATATAGGGTAGACTCGTTGTCGCTGTCTATTTCCGCACGGGTATCCTGCTGTCTGAGAGAACCATGCGAGGGAGCCTTCTGACGGACCATTTGAAACTAATTTGAACGATGTAACGACATCACCTTAACGTATTAGATATATATAGGGTAGACTCTGTGTCGCTGTCATTTTCCGCACGGGTAACCTGCTGTCTGAGAGAACCATGCGAGGGAGCCTTCTGACGGATATTGGCGTATTGGCAACATTTGTCTCGTTGTGGGAAACTTTGGTGGGAATCTCAATTCAAACATTAACTATATTATACACTATGTTTGCATCCCATCCTCAAAATAAAGAGCTTATCAATTCCATGTCGCAATATAAATGTTCTTAACACAATTCACAATGGAGTATGCTTAGACTGAATAAAATCTTCCCTCATCCAATGTTTAATGGAGTTAAATTTGTTGAATCATTAATGCCTCAATAAATCTTATGCAGCGCAAAGATATAAATACTTCAAATACAAAGTTCAAAATACTCTGAATACAACACCATGAAAAAAGGATGAATTGCAATCGGTGAGGTATACACATGTAAGCTGCAAAGCTGAAGTACTGTGCTTTATTAAATGAATTTTTTTGGGAGGGATATTCCTGCGTGGGCCCAAAGCCTCTGGTTGGCTACTAAGTGTTCTTTATATGTTCAGAGCAGGGTGCTTATTGGGCGACCATTTGAAACTCATTTGAACGATGTAACGACATCACCTTAACGTATTAGATATATATAGGGTAGACTCGGTGTTGGTGTCATTTTCCGCACGGGTAACCTGCTGTCTGAGAGAACCATGCCAGGGAGCCTTCTGACGGATATTGGCGTATTGGCAACATTTGTCTTGTCGTAGGAAAATTTGGTGGGAATCTGAATTCAAACATTAACTATACTATATACTATGTTTGCATCCCATCCTCAAATTAAAGAGCTTATCAATTCCATGTCGCATTATAAATGTTCTTAACACAATTCACAATGGAGTATGCTTAGACTGAGTAAAAACTTCCCTCATCCAATGTTCAGTGGAGTAAAATTTGTTGAATCATTAATGCCTCATTAAATCTTATGCAGCGCAAAGCATTAAAGACTTCAAATACAAAGTTCAAAATACACTGAATACAACACCATGAAAAGTGGATGAATTGCAATCGGTGAGGTATGCACATGTAAGCTGCAAAGCTGAAGTACTGTGCTTTATTAAAAGAATTTTATTGCTAGGGATATTCCTGTGCAGGCCCTAAGCCTCTGGTTGGCTTACTAAGTGTTCTTTATATGTTCAGAGCAGGGTGCATATTGGGCGACCATTTGAAACTCATTTGAACGATGTAACGACATCACCTTAACGTATTAGATATATATAGGGTAGACTCGGTGTCGTTGTCATTTCCTCACGGGTAACCTGCTGTCTGAGAGAACCATGCGAGGGAGCCTTCTGACGGATATTGGCGTATTGGCAACATTTATCTCGTTGTGGGAAACTTTGGTGGGAATCTCAATTCAAACATAAACTATATTATACACTATGTTTGCATCCCATCCTCAAAATAAAGAGCTTATCAATTCCATGTCGCAATATAAATGTTCTTAACACAATTAACAATGGAGTATGCTTAGACTGAGTAAAAACTTCCCTCATCCAACGTTTAATGGAGTAAAATTTGTTGAATCATTAATGCCTCATTAAATCTTATGCAGCGCAAAGCATTAAAGACTTCAAATACAAAGTTCAAAATACACTGAATACAACACCATGAAAAGTGGATGAATTGCAATCGGTGAGGTATGCACATGTAAGCTGCAAAGCTGAAGTACTGTGCTTTATTAAAAGAATTTTATTGCTAGGGATATTCCTGTGCAGGCCCTAAGTCTCTGGTTGGCTTACTAAGTGTTCTTTATATGTTCAGAGCAGGGTGCATATTGGGCGACCATTTGAAACTCATTTGAACGATGAAACGACATCACCTTAACGTATTAGATATATATAGGGTAGACTCGGTGTCGTTGTCATTTCCTCACGGGTAACCTGCTGTCTGAGAGAACCATGCGAGGGAGCCTTCTGACGGACCATTTGAAACTAATTTGAACGATGTAACGACATCACCTTAACGTATTAGATATATATAGGGTAGACTCGTTGTCGCTGTCTATTTCCGCACGGGTATCCTGCTGTCTGAGAGAACCATGCGAGGGAGCCTTCTGACGGACCATTTGAAACTAATTTGAACGATGTAACGACATCACCTTAACGTATTAGATATATATAGGGTAGACTCTGTGTCGCTGTCATTTTCCGCACGGGTAACCTGCTGTCTGAGAGAACCATGCGAGGGAGCCTTCTGACGGATATTGGCGTATTGGCAACATTTGTCTCGTTGTGGGAAACTTTGGTGGGAATCTCAATTCAAACATTAACTATATTATACACTATGTTTGCATCCCATCCTCAAAATAAAGAGCTTATCAATTCCATGTCGCAATATAAATGTTCTTAACACAATTCACAATGGAGTATGCTTAGACTGAATAAAATCTTCCCTCATCCAATGTTTAATGGAGTTAAATTTGTTGAATCATTAATGCCTCAATAAATCTTATGCAGCGCAAAGATATAAATACTTCAAATACAAAGTTCAAAATACTCTGAATACAACACCATGAAAAAAGGATGAATTGCAATCGGTGAGGTATACACATGTAAGCTGCAAAGCTGAAGTACTGTGCTTTATTAAATGAATTTTTTTGGGAGGGATATTCCTGCGTGGGCCCAAAGCCTCTGGTTGGCTACTAAGTGTTCTTTATATGTTCAGAGCAGGGTGCTTATTGGGCGACCATTTGAAACTCATTTGAACGATGTAACGACATCACCTTAACGTATTAGATATATATAGGGTAGACTCGGTGTCGGTGTCATTTTCCGCACGGGTAACCTGCTGTCTGAGAGAACCATGCCAGGGAGCCTTCTGACGGATATTGGCGTATTGGCAACATTTGTCTCGTCGTAGGAAAATTTGGTGGGAATCTGAATTCAAACATTAACTATACTATATACTATGTTTGCATCCCATCCTCAAAATAAAGAGCTTATCAATTCCATGTCGCATTATAAATGTTCTTAACACAATTCACAATGGAGTATGCTTAGACTGAGTAAAAACTTCCCTCATCCAATGTTCAGTGGAGTAAAATTTGTTGAATCATTAATGCCTCATTAAATCTTATGCAGCGCAAAGCATTAAAGACTTCAAATACAAAGTTCAAAATACACTGAATACAACACCATGAAAAGTGGATGAATTGCAATCGGTGAGGTATGCACATGTAAGCTGCAAAGCTGAAGTACTGTGCTTTATTAAAAGAATTTTATTGCTAGGGATATTCCTGTGCAGGCCCTAAGTCTCTGGTTGGCTTACTAAGTGTTCTTTATATGTTCAGAGCAGGGTGCATATTGGGCGACCATTTGAAACTCATTTGAACGATGTAACGACATCACCTTAACGTATTAGATATATATAGGGTAGACTCGGTGTCGTTGTCATTTCCTCACGGGTAACCTGCTGTCTGAGAGAACCATGCGAGGGAGCCTTCTGACGGACCATTTGAAACTAATTTGAACGATGTAACGACATCACCTTAACGTATTAGATATATATAGGGTAGACTCGTTGTCGCTGTCTATTTCCGCACGGGTATCCTGCTGTCTGAGAGAACCATGCGAGGGAGCCTTCTGACTTACCATTTGAAACTAATTTGAACGATGTAACGACATCACCTTAACGTATTAGATATATATAGGGTAGACTCGGTGTCGCTGTCATTTTCCGCACGGGTAACCTACTGTCTGAGAGAACCATGCGAGGGAGCCTTCTGACGGATATTCGCGTATTGGCAACATATGTCTCGTTGTGGTAAACTTTGGTGGGAATCTCAATTCAAACATAAACTATATTATACACTATGTTTGCATCCCATCCTGGCCGAACATTTGAAACTCAAATGAACGATTTAATGTCATGACCTTAACGTAATCGATACATATAGGGTAGACTCGGTGTTTTTTGCACATTCCTCATGGGTAATCTGCTGTTTTAGAGAACCGTGCGAAGGAGCCTACAGACGAGTATTGACGAATTGTCGACATAGTGTCTCGTTGTTTCGAGAGAAAAGGAGCAAATGTTTCAATTTTCGTTTTTTGGCTCCAGTATTTTCCCTTAATGCAAGGTGTTTGTTCTCGGTTACGGTGCATTCGCGATCATGTGCTCACCTCACTAAGATGTGCATATTCTGGAGAAAATCGAGCGGAAAAATTTACCTTTCTGCAGAAATCGGGTGTGGTACATCAGTCTTTTTCTTTATATGTTCAGAGCAGGGTGCTTATTGGGCGACCATTTGAAACTAATTTGAACGATGTAACGACATCACCTTAACGTATTAGATATATATAGGGTAGACTCGGTGTCACTGTCATTTTCCGCACGGGTAACCTGCTGTCTGAGAGAACCATGCGAGGGAGCCTTCTGACGGACCATTTGAAACTAATTTGAACGATGTAACGACATCACCTTAACGTATTAGATATATATAGGGTAGACTCGGTGTCGCTGCCATTTTCCGCACGGGTAACCTGCTGTCTGAGAGAACCATGCGAGGGAGCCTTCTGACGGATATAGGCGTATTGGCAACATTTGTCTCGTGGGAAACTTTGGTGGGAATCTCAATTCAAACATAAACTATATTATACACTATGTTTGCATCCCATCCTCAAAATAAAGAGCTTATCAATTCCATGTCGCAATATAAATGTTCTTAACACAATTAACAATGGAGTATGCTTAGACTGAGTAAAAACTTCCCTCATCCAACGTTTAATGGAGTAAAATTTGTTGAATCATTAATGCCTCATTAAATCTTATGCAGCGCAAAGCATTAAAGACTTCAAATACAAAGTTCAAAATACACTGAATACAACACCATGAAAAGTGGATGAATTGCAATCGGTGAGGTATGCACATGTAAGCTGCAAAGCTGAAGTACTGTGCTTTATTAAAAGAATTTTATTGCTAGGGATATTCCTGTGCAGGCCCTAAGTCTCTGGTTGGCTTACTAAGTGTTCTTTATATGTTCAGAGCAGGGTGCATATTGGGCGACCATTTGAAACTCATTTGAACGATGAAACGACATCACCTTAACGTATTAGATATATATAGGGTAGACTCGGTGTCGTTGTCATTTCCTCACGGGTAACCTGCTGTCTGAGAGAACCATGCGAGGGAGCCTTCTGACGGACCATTTGAAACTAATTTGAACGATGTAACGACATCACCTTAACGTATTAGATATATATAGGGTAGACTCGTTGTCGCTGTCTATTTCCGCACGGGTATCCTGCTGTCTGAGAGAACCATGCGAGGGAGCCTTCTGACGGACCATTTGAAACTAATTTGAACGATGTAACGACATCACCTTAACGTATTAGATATATATAGGGTAGACTCGGTGTCGCTGCCATTTTCCGCACGGGTAACCTGCTGTCTGAGAGAACCATGCGAGGGAGCCTTCTGACGGATATAGGCGTATTGGCAACATTTGTCTCGTGGGAAACTTTGGTGGGAATCTCAATTCAAACATAAACTATATTATACACTATGTTTGCATCCCATCCTCAAAATAAAGAGCTTATCAATTCCATGTCGCAATATAAATGTTCTTAACACAATTAACAATGGAGTATGCTTAGACTGAGTAAAAACTTCCCTCATCCAACGTTTAATGGAGTAAAATTTGTTGAATCATTAATGCCTCATTAAATCTTATGCAGCGCAAAGCATTAAAGACTTCAAATACAAAGTTCAAAATACACTGAATACAACACCATGAAAAGTGGATGAATTGCAATCGGTGAGGTATGCACATGTAAGCTGCAAAGCTGAAGTACTGTGCTTTATTAAAAGAATTTTATTGCTAGGGATATTCCTGTGCAGGCCCTAAGTCTCTGGTTGGCTTACTAAGTGTTCTTTATATGTTCAGAGCAGGGTGCATATTGGGCGACCATTTGAAACTCATTTGAACGATGTAACGACATCACCTTAACGTATTAGATATATATAGGGTAGACTCGGTGTCGTTGTCATTTCCTCACGGGTAACCTGCTGTCTGAGAGAACCATGCGAGGGAGCCTTCTGACGGACCATTTGAAACTAATTTGAACGATGTAACGACATCACCTTAACGTATTAGATATATATAGGGTAGACTCGTTGTCGCTGTCTATTTCCGCACGGGTATCCTGCTGTCTGAGAGAACCATGCGAGGGAGCCTTCTGACTTACCATTTGAAACTAATTTGAACGATGTAACGACATCACCTTAACGTATTAGATATATATAGGGTAGACTCGGTGTCGCTGTCATTTTCCGCACGGGTAACCTACTGTCTGAGAGAACCATGCGAGGGAGCCTTCTGACGGATATTCGCGTATTGGCAACATATGTCTCGTTGTGGTAAACTTTGGTGGGAATCTCAATTCAAACATAAACTATATTATACACTATGTTTGCATCCCATCCTGGCCGAACATTTGAAACTCAAATGAACGATTTAATGTCATGACCTTAACGTAATCGATACATATAGGGTAGACTCGGTGTTTTTTGCACATTCCTCATGGGTAATCTGCTGTTTTAGAGAACCGTGCGAAGGAGCCTACAGACGAGTATTGACGAATTGTCGACATAGTGTCTCGTTGTTTCGAGAGAAAAGGAGCAAATGTTTCAATTTTCGTTTTTTGGCTCCAGTATTTTCCCTTAATGCAAGGTGTTTGTTCTCGGTTACGGTGCATTCGCGATCATGTGCTCACCTCACTAAGATGTGCATATTCTGGAGAAAATCGAGCGGAAAAATTTACCTTTCTGCAGAAATCGGGTGTGGTACATCAGTCTTTTTCTTTATATGTTCAGAGCAGGGTGCTTATTGGGCGACCATTTGAAACTAATTTGAACGATGTAACGACATCACCTTAACGTATTAGATATATATAGGGTAGACTCGGTGTCACTGTCATTTTCCGCACGGGTAACCTGCTGTCTGAGAGAACCATGCGAGGGAGCCTTCTGACGGACCATTTGAAACTAATTTGAACGATGTAACGACATCACCTTAACGTATTAGATATATATAGGGTAGACTCGGTGTCGCTGCCATTTTCCGCACGGGTAACCTGCTGTCTGAGAGAACCATGCGAGGGAGCCTTCTGACGGATATTGGCGTATTGGCAACATTTGTCTCGTGGGAAACTTTGGTGGGAATCTCAATTCAAACATAAACTATATTATACACTATGTTTGCATCCCATCCTCAAAATAAAGAGCTTATCAATTCCATGTCGCAATATAAATGTTCTTAAAACAATTAACAATGGAGTATGCTTAGACTGAGTAAAAACTTCCCTCATCCAACGTTTAATGGAGTAAAATTTGTTGAATCATTAATGCCTCATTAAATCTTATGCAGCGCAAAGATTTAAAGACTTCAAATACAAAATTCAAAATACACTGAATACAACACCATGAAAAGTGGATGAATTGCAATCGGTGAGGTATGCACATGTAAGCTGCAAAGCTGAAGTACTGTGATTTATTAAAAGAATTTTATTGCTAGGGATATTCCTGTGCAGGCCCTAAGCCTCTGGTTGGCTTACTAAGTGTTCTTTATATGTTCAGAGCAGGGTGCATATTGGGCGACCATTTGAAACTCATTTGAACGATGTAACGACATCACCTTAACTTATTAGATATATATAGGGTAGACTCAGTGTCGTTGTCATTTCCTCACGGGTAACCTGCTGTCTGAGAGAACCATGCGAGGGAGCCTTCTGACGGACCATTTGAAACTAATTTGAACGATGTAACGACATCACCTTAACGTATTAGATATATATAGGGTAGACTCGTTGTCGCTGTCTATTTCCGCACGGGTATCCTGCTGTCTGAGAGAACCATGCGAGGGAGCCTTCTGACTTACCATTTGAAACTAATTTGAACGATGTAACGACATCACCTTAACGTATTAGATATATATAGGGTAGACTCGGTGTCGCTGTCATTTTCCGCACGGGTAACCTGCTGTCTGAGAGAACCATGCGAGGGAGCCTTCTGATGGACCATTTGAAACTAATTTGAACGATGTAACGACATCACCTTAACGTATTAGATATATATAGGGTAGACTCGGTGTCGCTGTCATTTTCCGCACGGGTAACCTACTGTCTGAGAGAACCATGCGAGGGAGCCTTCTGACGGATATTCGCGTATTGGCAACATATGTCTCGTTGTGGTAAACTTTGGTGGGAATCTCAATTCAAACATAAACTATATTATACACTATGTTTGCATCCCATCCTGGCCGAACATTTGAAACTCAAATGAACGATTTAATGTCATGACCTTAACGTAATCGATACATATAGGGTAGACTCGGTGTTTTTTGCACATTCCTCATGGGTAATCTGCTGTTTTAGAGAACCGTGCGAAGGAGCCTACAGACGAGTATTGACGAATTGTCGACATAGTGTCTCGTTGTTTCGAGAGAAAAGGAGCAAATGTTTCAATTTTCGTTTTTTGGCTCCAGTATTTTCCCTTAATGCAAGGTGTTTGTTCTCGGTTACGGTGCATTCGCGATCATGTGCTCACCTCACTAAGATGTGCATATTCTGGAGAAAATCGAGCGGAAAAATTTACCTTTCTGCAGAAATCGGGTGTGGTACATCAGTCTTTTTCTTTATATGTTCAGAGCAGGGTGCTTATTGGGCGACCATTTGAAACTAATTTGAACGATGTAACGACATCACCTTAACGTATTAGATATATATAGGGTAGACTCGGTGTCACTGTCATTTTCCGCACGGGTAACCTGCTGTCTGAGAGAACCATGCGAGGGAGCCTTCTGACGGACCATTTGAAACTAATTTGAACGATGTAACGACATCACCTTAACGTATTAGATATATATAGGGTAGACTCGTTGTCGCTGTCTATTTCCGCACGGGTATCCTGCTGTCTGAGAGAACCATGCGAGGGAGCCTTCTGACGGACCATTTGAAACTAATTTGAACGATGTAACGACATCACCTTAACGTATTAGATATATATAGGGTAGACTCTGTGTCGCTGTCATTTTCCGCACGGGTAACCTGCTGTCTGAGAGAACCATGCGAGGGAGCCTTCTGACGGATATTGGCGTATTGGCAACATTTGTCTCGTTGTGGGAAACTTTGGTGGGAATCTCAATTCAAACATTAACTATATTATACACTATGTTTGCATCCCATCCTCAAAATAAAGAGCTTATCAATTCCATGTCGCAATATAAATGTTCTTAACACAATTCACAATGGAGTATGCTTAGACTGAATAAAATCTTCCCTCATCCAATGTTTAATGGAGTTAAATTTGTTGAATCATTAATGCCTCAATAAATCTTATGCAGCGCAAAGATATAAATACTTCAAATACAAAGTTCAAAATACTCTGAATACAACACCATGAAAAAAGGATGAATTGCAATCGGTGAGGTATACACATGTAAGCTGCAAAGCTGAAGTACTGTGCTTTATTAAATGAATTTTTTTGGGAGGGATATTCCTGCGTGGGCCCAAAGCCTCTGGTTGGCTACTAAGTGTTCTTTATATGTTCAGAGCAGGGTGCTTATTGGGCGACCATTTGAAACTCATTTGAACGATGTAACGACATCACCTTAACGTATTAGATATATATAGGGTAGACTCGGTGTTGGTGTCATTTTCCGCACGGGTAACCTGCTGTCTGAGAGAACCATGCCAGGGAGCCTTCTGACGGATATTGGCGTATTGGCAACATTTGTCTTGTCGTAGGAAAATTTGGTGGGAATCTGAATTCAAACATTAACTATACTATATACTATGTTTGCATCCCATCCTCAAATTAAAGAGCTTATCAATTCCATGTCGCATTATAAATGTTCTTAACACAATTCACAATGGAGTATGCTTAGACTGAGTAAAAACTTCCCTCATCCAATGTTCAGTGGAGTAAAATTTGTTGAATCATTAATGCCTCATTAAATCTTATGCAGCGCAAAGCATTAAAGACTTCAAATACAAAGTTCAAAATACACTGAATACAACACCATGAAAAGTGGATGAATTGCAATCGGTGAGGTATGCACATGTAAGCTGCAAAGCTGAAGTACTGTGCTTTATTAAAAGAATTTTATTGCTAGGGATATTCCTGTGCAGGCCCTAAGCCTCTGGTTGGCTTACTAAGTGTTCTTTATATGTTCAGAGCAGGGTGCATATTGGGCGACCATTTGAAACTCATTTGAACGATGTAACGACATCACCTTAACGTATTAGATATATATAGGGTAGACTCGGTGTCGTTGTCATTTCCTCACGGGTAACCTGCTGTCTGAGAGAACCATGCGAGGGAGCCTTCTGACGGATATTGGCGTATTGGCAACATTTATCTCGTTGTGGGAAACTTTGGTGGGAATCTCAATTCAAACATAAACTATATTATACACTATGTTTGCATCCCATCCTCAAAATAAAGAGCTTATCAATTCCATGTCGCAATATAAATGTTCTTAACACAATTAACAATGGAGTATGCTTAGACTGAGTAAAAACTTCCCTCATCCAACGTTTAATGGAGTAAAATTTGTTGAATCATTAATGCCTCATTAAATCTTATGCAGCGCAAAGCATTAAAGACTTCAAATACAAAGTTCAAAATACACTGAATACAACACCATGAAAAGTGGATGAATTGCAATCGGTGAGGTATGCACATGTAAGCTGCAAAGCTGAAGTACTGTGCTTTATTAAAAGAATTTTATTGCTAGGGATATTCCTGTGCAGGCCCTAAGTCTCTGGTTGGCTTACTAAGTGTTCTTTATATGTTCAGAGCAGGGTGCATATTGGGCGACCATTTGAAACTCATTTGAACGATGAAACGACATCACCTTAACGTATTAGATATATATAGGGTAGACTCGGTGTCGTTGTCATTTCCTCACGGGTAACCTGCTGTCTGAGAGAACCATGCGAGGGAGCCTTCTGACGGACCATTTGAAACTAATTTGAACGATGTAACGACATCACCTTAACGTATTAGATATATATAGGGTAGACTCGTTGTCGCTGTCTATTTCCGCACGGGTATCCTGCTGTCTGAGAGAACCATGCGAGGGAGCCTTCTGACGGACCATTTGAAACTAATTTGAACGATGTAACGACATCACCTTAACGTATTAGATATATATAGGGTAGACTCTGTGTCGCTGTCATTTTCCGCACGGGTAACCTGCTGTCTGAGAGAACCATGCGAGGGAGCCTTCTGACGGATATTGGCGTATTGGCAACATTTGTCTCGTTGTGGGAAACTTTGGTGGGAATCTCAATTCAAACATTAACTATATTATACACTATGTTTGCATCCCATCCTCAAAATAAAGAGCTTATCAATTCCATGTCGCAATATAAATGTTCTTAACACAATTCACAATGGAGTATGCTTAGACTGAATAAAATCTTCCCTCATCCAATGTTTAATGGAGTTAAATTTGTTGAATCATTAATGCCTCAATAAATCTTATGCAGCGCAAAGATATAAATACTTCAAATACAAAGTTCAAAATACTCTGAATACAACACCATGAAAAAAGGATGAATTGCAATCGGTGAGGTATACACATGTAAGCTGCAAAGCTGAAGTACTGTGCTTTATTAAATGAATTTTTTTGGGAGGGATATTCCTGCGTGGGCCCAAAGCCTCTGGTTGGCTACTAAGTGTTCTTTATATGTTCAGAGCAGGGTGCTTATTGGGCGACCATTTGAAACTCATTTGAACGATGTAACGACATCACCTTAACGTATTAGATATATATAGGGTAGACTCGGTGTCGGTGTCATTTTCCGCACGGGTAACCTGCTGTCTGAGAGAACCATGCCAGGGAGCCTTCTGACGGATATTGGCGTATTGGCAACATTTGTCTCGTCGTAGGAAAATTTGGTGGGAATCTGAATTCAAACATTAACTATACTATATACTATGTTTGCATCCCATCCTCAAAATAAAGAGCTTATCAATTCCATGTCGCATTATAAATGTTCTTAACACAATTCACAATGGAGTATGCTTAGACTGAGTAAAAACTTCCCTCATCCAATGTTCAGTGGAGTAAAATTTGTTGAATCATTAATGCCTCATTAAATCTTATGCAGCGCAAAGCATTA
Source organism: Procambarus clarkii (assembly GCF_040958095.1). Taxonomy (NCBI): domain Eukaryota; kingdom Metazoa; phylum Arthropoda; class Malacostraca; order Decapoda; family Cambaridae; genus Procambarus; species Procambarus clarkii. The sequence goes on along the minus strand of NW_027189182.1, from coordinate 417,405 downwards.
AAGACTTCAAATACAAAGTTCAAAATACACTGAATACAACACCATGAAAAGTGGATGAATTGCAATCGGTGAGGTATGCACATGTAAGCTGCAAAGCTGAAGTACTGTGCTTTATTAAAAGAATTTTATTGCTAGGGATATTCCTGTGCAGGCCCTAAGTCTCTGGTTGGCTTACTAAGTGTTCTTTATATGTTCAGAGCAGGGTGCATATTGGGCGACCATTTGAAACTCATTTGAACGATGTAACGACATCACCTTAACGTATTAGATATATATAGGGTAGACTCGGTGTCGTTGTCATTTCCTCACGGGTAACCTGCTGTCTGAGAGAACCATGCGAGGGAGCCTTCTGACGGACCATTTGAAACTAATTTGAACGATGTAACGACATCACCTTAACGTATTAGATATATATAGGGTAGACTCGTTGTCGCTGTCTATTTCCGCACGGGTATCCTGCTGTCTGAGAGAACCATGCGAGGGAGCCTTCTGACTTACCATTTGAAACTAATTTGAACGATGTAACGACATCACCTTAACGTATTAGATATATATAGGGTAGACTCGGTGTCGCTGTCATTTTCCGCACGGGTAACCTACTGTCTGAGAGAACCATGCGAGGGAGCCTTCTGACGGATATTCGCGTATTGGCAACATATGTCTCGTTGTGGTAAACTTTGGTGGGAATCTCAATTCAAACATAAACTATATTATACACTATGTTTGCATCCCATCCTGGCCGAACATTTGAAACTCAAATGAACGATTTAATGTCATGACCTTAACGTAATCGATACATATAGGGTAGACTCGGTGTTTTTTGCACATTCCTCATGGGTAATCTGCTGTTTTAGAGAACCGTGCGAAGGAGCCTACAGACGAGTATTGACGAATTGTCGACATAGTGTCTCGTTGTTTCGAGAGAAAAGGAGCAAATGTTTCAATTTTCGTTTTTTGGCTCCAGTATTTTCCCTTAATGCAAGGTGTTTGTTCTCGGTTACGGTGCATTCGCGATCATGTGCTCACCTCACTAAGATGTGCATATTCTGGAGAAAATCGAGCGGAAAAATTTACCTTTCTGCAGAAATCGGGTGTGGTACATCAGTCTTTTTCTTTATATGTTCAGAGCAGGGTGCTTATTGGGCGACCATTTGAAACTAATTTGAACGATGTAACGACATCACCTTAACGTATTAGATATATATAGGGTAGACTCGGTGTCACTGTCATTTTCCGCACGGGTAACCTGCTGTCTGAGAGAACCATGCGAGGGAGCCTTCTGACGGACCATTTGAAACTAATTTGAACGATGTAACGACATCACCTTAACGTATTAGATATATATAGGGTAGACTCGGTGTCGCTGCCATTTTCCGCACGGGTAACCTGCTGTCTGAGAGAACCATGCGAGGGAGCCTTCTGACGGATATTGGCGTATTGGCAACATTTGTCTCGTGGGAAACTTTGGTGGGAATCTCAATTCAAACATAAACTATATTATACACTATGTTTGCATCCCATCCTCAAAATAAAGAGCTTATCAATTCCATGTCGCAATATAAATGTTCTTAAAACAATTAACAATGGAGTATGCTTAGACTGAGTAAAAACTTCCCTCATCCAACGTTTAATGGAGTAAAATTTGTTGAATCATTAATGCCTCATTAAATCTTATGCAGCGCAAAGATTTAAAGACTTCAAATACAAAATTCAAAATACACTGAATACAACACCATGAAAAGTGGATGAATTGCAATCGGTGAGGTATGCACATGTAAGCTGCAAAGCTGAAGTACTGTGCTTTATTAAAAGAATTTTATTGCTAGGGATATTCCTGTGCAGGCCCTAAGCCTCTGGTTGGCTTACTAAGTGTTCTTTATATGTTCAGAGCAGGGTGCATATTGGGCGACCATTTGAAACTCATTTGAACGATGTAACGACATCACCTTAACTTATTAGTTATATATAGGGTAGACTCAGTGTCGTTGTCATTTCCTCACGGGTAACCTGCTGTCTGAGAGAACCATGCGAGGGAGCCTTCTGACGGACCATTTGAAACTAATTTGAACGATGTAACGACATCACCTTAACGTATTAGATATATATAGGGTAGACTCGTTGTCGCTGTCTATTTCCGCACGGGTATCCTGCTGTCTGAGAGAACCATGCGAGGGAGCCTTCTGACGGACCATTTGAAACTAATTTGAACGATGTAACGACATCACCTTAACGTATTAGATATATATAGGGTAGACTCGTTGTCGCTGTCTATTTCCGCACGGGTATCCTGCTGTCTGAGAGAACCATGCGAGGGAGCCTTCTGACTTACCATTTGAAACTAATTTGAACGATGTAACGACATCACCTTAACGTATTAGATATATATAGGGTAGACTCGGTGTCGCTGTCATTTTCCGCACGGGTAACCTACTGTCTGAGAGAACCATGCGAGGGAGCCTTCTGACGGATATTCGCGTATTGGCAACATATGTCTCGTTGTGGTAAACTTTGGTGGGAATCTCAATTCAAACATAAACTATATTATACACTATGTTTGCATCCCATCCTGGCCGAACATTTGAAACTCAAATGAACGATTTAATGTCATGACCTTAACGTAATCGATACATATAGGGTAGACTCGGTGTTTTTTGCACATTCCTCATGGGTAATCTGCTGTTTTAGAGAACCGTGCGAAGGAGCCTACAGACGAGTATTGACGAATTGTCGACATAGTGTCTCGTTGTTTCGAGAGAAAAGGAGCAAATGTTTCAATTTTCGTTTTTTGGCTCCAGTATTTTCCCTTAATGCAAGGTGTTTGTTCTCGGTTACGGTGCATTCGCGATCATGTGCTCACCTCACTAAGATGTGCATATTCTGGAGAAAATCGAGCGGAAAAATTTACCTTTCTGCAGAAATCGGGTGTGGTACATCAGTCTTTTTCTTTATATGTTCAGAGCAGGGTGCTTATTGGGCGACCATTTGAAACTAATTTGAACGATGTAACGACATCACCTTAACGTATTAGATATATATAGGGTAGACTCGGTGTCACTGTCATTTTCCGCACGGGTAACCTGCTGTCTGAGAGAACCATGCGAGGGAGCCTTCTGACGGATATAGGCGTATTGGCAACATTTGTCTCGTGGGAAACTTTGGTGGGAATCTCAATTCAAACATAAACTATATTATACACTATGTTTGCATCCCATCCTCAAAATAAAGAGCTTATCAATTCCATGTCGCAATATAAATGTTCTTAACACAATTAACAATGGAGTATGCTTAGACTGAGTAAAAACTTCCCTCATCCAACGTTTAATGGAGTAAAATTTGTTGAATCATTAATGCCTCATTAAATCTTATGCAGCGCAAAGCATTAAAGACTTCAAATACAAAGTTCAAAATACACTGAATACAACACCATGAAAAGTGGATGAATTGCAATCGGTGAGGTATGCACATGTAAGCTGCAAAGCTGAAGTACTGTGCTTTATTAAAAGAATTTTATTGCTAGGGATATTCCTGTGCAGGCCCTAAGTCTCTGGTTGGCTTACTAAGTGTTCTTTATATGTTCAGAGCAGGGTGCATATTGGGCGACCATTTGAAACTCATTTGAACGATGAAACGACATCACCTTAACGTATTAGATATATATAGGGTAGACTCGGTGTCGTTGTCATTTCCTCACGGGTAACCTGCTGTCTGAGAGAACCATGCGAGGGAGCCTTCTGACGGACCATTTGAAACTAATTTGAACGATGTAACGACATCACCTTAACGTATTAGATATATATAGGGTAGACTCGTTGTCGCTGTCTATTTCCGCACGGGTATCCTGCTGTCTGAGAGAACCATGCGAGGGAGCCTTCTGACGGACCATTTGAAACTAATTTGAACGATGTAACGACATCACCTTAACGTATTAGATATATATAGGGTAGACTCGGTGTCGCTGCCATTTTCCGCACGGGTAACCTGCTGTCTGAGAGAACCATGCGAGGGAGCCTTCTGACGGATATAGGCGTATTGGCAACATTTGTCTCGTGGGAAACTTTGGTGGGAATCTCAATTCAAACATAAACTATATTATACACTATGTTTGCATCCCATCCTCAAAATAAAGAGCTTATCAATTCCATGTCGCAATATAAATGTTCTTAACACAATTAACAATGGAGTATGCTTAGACTGAGTAAAAACTTCCCTCATCCAACGTTTAATGGAGTAAAATTTGTTGAATCATTAATGCCTCATTAAATCTTATGCAGCGCAAAGCATTAAAGACTTCAAATACAAAGTTCAAAATACACTGAATACAACACCATGAAAAGTGGATGAATTGCAATCGGTGAGGTATGCACATGTAAGCTGCAAAGCTGAAGTACTGTGCTTTATTAAAAGAATTTTATTGCTAGGGATATTCCTGTGCAGGCCCTAAGTCTCTGGTTGGCTTACTAAGTGTTCTTTATATGTTCAGAGCAGGGTGCATATTGGGCGACCATTTGAAACTCATTTGAACGATGTAACGACATCACCTTAACGTATTAGATATATATAGGGTAGACTCGGTGTCGTTGTCATTTCCTCACGGGTAACCTGCTGTCTGAGAGAACCATGCGAGGGAGCCTTCTGACGGACCATTTGAAACTAATTTGAACGATGTAACGACATCACCTTAACGTATTAGATATATATAGGGTAGACTCGTTGTCGCTGTCTATTTCCGCACGGGTATCCTGCTGTCTGAGAGAACCATGCGAGGGAGCCTTCTGACTTACCATTTGAAACTAATTTGAACGATGTAACGACATCACCTTAACGTATTAGATATATATAGGGTAGACTCGGTGTCGCTGTCATTTTCCGCACGGGTAACCTACTGTCTGAGAGAACCATGCGAGGGAGCCTTCTGACGGATATTCGCGTATTGGCAACATATGTCTCGTTGTGGTAAACTTTGGTGGGAATCTCAATTCAAACATAAACTATATTATACACTATGTTTGCATCCCATCCTGGCCGAACATTTGAAACTCAAATGAACGATTTAATGTCATGACCTTAACGTAATCGATACATATAGGGTAGACTCGGTGTTTTTTGCACATTCCTCATGGGTAATCTGCTGTTTTAGAGAACCGTGCGAAGGAGCCTACAGACGAGTATTGACGAATTGTCGACATAGTGTCTCGTTGTTTCGAGAGAAAAGGAGCAAATGTTTCAATTTTCGTTTTTTGGCTCCAGTATTTTCCCTTAATGCAAGGTGTTTGTTCTCGGTTACGGTGCATTCGCGATCATGTGCTCACCTCACTAAGATGTGCATATTCTGGAGAAAATCGAGCGGAAAAATTTACCTTTCTGCAGAAATCGGGTGTGGTACATCAGTCTTTTTCTTTATATGTTCAGAGCAGGGTGCTTATTGGGCGACCATTTGAAACTAATTTGAACGATGTAACGACATCACCTTAACGTATTAGATATATATAGGGTAGACTCGGTGTCACTGTCATTTTCCGCACGGGTAACCTGCTGTCTGAGAGAACCATGCGAGGGAGCCTTCTGACGGACCATTTGAAACTAATTTGAACGATGTAACGACATCACCTTAACGTATTAGATATATATAGGGTAGACTCGGTGTCGCTGCCATTTTCCGCACGGGTAACCTGCTGTCTGAGAGAACCATGCGAGGGAGCCTTCTGACGGATATTGGCGTATTGGCAACATTTGTCTCGTGGGAAACTTTGGTGGGAATCTCAATTCAAACATAAACTATATTATACACTATGTTTGCATCCCATCCTCAAAATAAAGAGCTTATCAATTCCATGTCGCAATATAAATGTTCTTAAAACAATTAACAATGGAGTATGCTTAGACTGAGTAAAAACTTCCCTCATCCAACGTTTAATGGAGTAAAATTTGTTGAATCATTAATGCCTCATTAAATCTTATGCAGCGCAAAGATTTAAAGACTTCAAATACAAAATTCAAAATACACTGAATACAACACCATGAAAAGTGGATGAATTGCAATCGGTGAGGTATGCACATGTAAGCTGCAAAGCTGAAGTACTGTGCTTTATTAAAAGAATTTTATTGCTAGGGATATTCCTGTGCAGGCCCTAAGCCTCTGGTTGGCTTACTAAGTGTTCTTTATATGTTCAGAGCAGGGTGCATATTGGGCGACCATTTGAAACTCATTTGAACGATGTAACGACATCACCTTAACTTATTAGTTATATATAGGGTAGACTCAGTGTCGTTGTCATTTCCTCACGGGTAACCTGCTGTCTGAGAGAACCATGCGAGGGAGCCTTCTGACGGACCATTTGAAACTAATTTGAACGATGTAACGACATCACCTTAACGTATTAGATATATATAGGGTAGACTCGTTGTCGCTGTCTATTTCCGCACGGGTATCCTGCTGTCTGAGAGAACCATGCGAGGGAGCCTTCTGACTTACCATTTGAAACTAATTTGAACGATGTAACGACATCACCTTAACGTATTAGATATATATAGGGTAGACTCGGTGTCGCTGTCATTTTCCGCACGGGTAACCTGCTGTCTGAGAGAACCATGCGAGGGAGCCTTCTGATGGACCATTTGAAACTAATTTGAACGATGTAACGACATCACCTTAACGTATTAGATATATATAGGGTAGACTCGGTGTCGCTGTCATTTTCCGCACGGGTAACCTACTGTCTGAGAGAACCATGCGAGGGAGCCTTCTGACGGATATTCGCGTATTGGCAACATTTGTCTCGTTGTGGGAAACTTTGGTGGGAATCTCAATTCAAACATTAACTATATTATACACTATGTTTGCATCCCATCCTCAAAATAAAGAGCTTATCAATTCCATGTCGCAATATAAATGTTCTTAACACAATTCACAATGGAGTATGCTTAGACTGAATAAAATCTTCCCTCATCCAATGTTTAATGGAGTTAAATTTGTTGAATCATTAATGCCTCAATAAATCTTATGCAGCGCAAAGATATAAATACTTCAAATACAAAGTTCAAAATACTCTGAATACAACACCATGAAAAAAGGATGAATTGCAATCGGTGAGGTATACACATGTAAGCTGCAAAGCTGAAGTACTGTGCTTTATTAAATGAATTTTTTTGGGAGGGATATTCCTGCGTGGGCCCAAAGCCTCTGGTTGGCTACTAAGTGTTCTTTATATGTTCAGAGCAGGGTGCTTATTGGGCGACCATTTGAAACTCATTTGAACGATGTAACGACATCACCTTAACGTATTAGATATATATAGGGTAGACTCGGTGTTGGTGTCATTTTCCGCACGGGTAACCTGCTGTCTGAGAGAACCATGCCAGGGAGCCTTCTGACGGATATTGGCGTATTGGCAACATTTGTCTTGTCGTAGGAAAATTTGGTGGGAATCTGAATTCAAACATTAACTATACTATATACTATGTTTGCATCCCATCCTCAAATTAAAGAGCTTATCAATTCCATGTCGCATTATAAATGTTCTTAACACAATTCACAATGGAGTATGCTTAGACTGAGTAAAAACTTCCCTCATCCAATGTTCAGTGGAGTAAAATTTGTTGAATCATTAATGCCTCATTAAATCTTATGCAGAGCAAAGCATTAAAGACTTCAAATACAAAGTTCAAAATACACTGAATACAACACCATGAAAAGTGGATGAATTGCAATCGGTGAGGTATGCACATGTAAGCTGCAAAGCTGAAGTACTGTGCTTTATTAAAAGAATTTTATTGCTAGGGATATTCCTGTGCAGGCCCTAAGCCTCTGGTTGGCTTACTAAGTGTTCTTTATATGTTCAGAGCAGGGTGCATATTGGGCGACCATTTGAAACTCACTTGAACGATGTAACGACATCACCTTAACGTATTAGATATATATAGGGTAGACTCGGTGTTGGTGTCATTTTCCGCACGGGTAACCTGCTGTCTGAGAGAACCATGCCAGGGAGCCTTCTGACGGATATTAGCGTATTGGCAACATTTGTCTCGTCGTAGGAAAATTTGGTGGGAATCTGAATTCAAACATTAACTATACTATATACTATGTTTGCATCCCATCCTCAAAATAAAGAGCTTATCAATTCCATGTCGCAATATAAATGTTCTTAACACAATTCACAATGGAGTATGCTTAGACTGAGTAAAAACTTCCCTCATCCAATGTTCAGTGGAGTAAAATTTGTTGAATCATTAATGCCTCATTAAATCTTATGCAGCGCAAAGCATTAAAGACTTCAAATACAAAGTTCAAAATACACTGAATACAACACCATGAAAAGTGGATGAATTGCAATCGGTGAGGTATGCACATGTAAGCTGCAAAGCTGAAGTACTGTGCTTTATTAAAAGAATTTTATTGCTAGGGATATTCCTGTGCAGGCCCTAAGCCTCTGGTTGGCTTACTAAGTGTTCTTTATATGTTCAGAGCAGGGTGCATATTGGGCGACCATTTGAAACTCATTTGAACGATGTAACGACATCACCTTAACGTATTAGATATATATAGGGTAGACTCGGTGTCGTTGTCATTTCCTCACGGGTAACCTGCTGTCTGAGAGAACCATGCGAGGGAGCCTTCTGACGGACCATTTGAAACTAATTTGAACGATGTAACGACATCACCTTAACGTATTAGATATATATAGGGTAGACTCGTTGTCGCTGTCTATTTCCGCACGGGTATCCTGCTGTCTGAGAGAACCATGCGAGGGAGCCTTCTGACTTACCATTTGAAACTAATTTGAACGATGTAACGACATCACCTTAACGTATTAGATATATATAGGGTAGACTCGGTGTCGCTGTCATTTTCCGCACGGGTAACCTGCTGTCTGAGAGAACCATGCGAGGGAGCCTTCTGACGGATCATTTGAAACTAATTTGAACGATGTAACGACATCACCTTAACGTATTAGATATATATAGGGTAGACTCGGTGTCGCTGTCATTTTCCGCACGGGTAACCTGCTGTCTGAGAGAACCATGCGAGGGAGCCTTCTGACGGATATTGGCGTATTGGCAACATTTATCTCGTTGTGGGAAACTTTGGTGGGAATCTCAATTCAAACATTAACTATATTATACACTATGTTTGCATCCCATCCTCAAAATAAAGAGCTTATCAATTCCATGTCGCAATATAAATGTTCTTAACACAATTCACAATGGAGTATGCTTAGACTGAATAAAATCTTCCCTCATCCAATGTTTAATGGAGTTAAATTTGTTGAATCATTAATGCCTCATTAAATCTTATGCAGCGCAAAGATATAAATACTTCAAATACAAAGTTCAAAATACTCTGAATACAACACCATGAAAAAAGGATGAATTGCAATCGGTGAGGTATACACATGTAAGCTGCAAAGCTGAAGTACTGTGCTTTATTAAATGAATTTTTTTGGGAGGGATATTCCTGCGTGGGCCCAAAGCCTCTGGTTGGCTACTAAGTGTTCTTTATATGTTCAGAGCAGGGTGCTTATTGGGCGACCATTTGAAACTCATTTGAACGATGTAACGACATCACCTTAACGTATTAGATATATATAGGGTAGACTCGGTGTCGGTGTCATTTTCCGCACGGGTAACCTGCTGTCTGAGAGAACCATGCCAGGGAGCCTTCTGACGGATATTGGCGTATTGGCAACATTTGTCTCGTCGTAGGAAAATTTGGTGGGAATCTGAATTGAAACATTAACTATACTATATACTATGTTTGCATCCCATCCTCAAAATAAAGAGCTTATCAATTCCATGTCGCATTATAAATGTTCTTAACACAATTCACAATGGAGTATGCTTAGACTGAGTAAAAACTTCCCTCATCCAACGTTTAATGGAGTAAAATTTGTTGAATCATTAATGCCTCATTAAATCTTATGCAGCGCAAAGATTTAAAGACTTCAAATACAAAATTCAAAATACACTGAATACAACACCATGAAAAGTGGATGAATTGCAATCGGTGAGGTATGCACATGTAAGCTGCAAAGCTGAAGTACTGTGCTTTATTAAAAGAATTTTATTGCTAGGGATATTCCTGTGCAGGCCCTAAGCCTCTGGTTGGCTTACTAAGTGTTCTTTATATGTTCAGAGCAGGGTGCATATTGGGCGACCATTTGAAACTCATTTGAACGATGTAACGACATCACCTTAACGTATTAGATATATATAGGGTAGACTCGGTGTCGTTGTCATTTCCTCACGGGTAACCTGCTGTCTGAGAGAACCATGCGAGGGAGCCTTCTGACGGACCATTTGAAACTAATTTGAACGATGTAACGACATCACCTTAACGTATTAGATATATATAGGGTAGACTCGTTGTCGCTGTCTATTTCCGCACGGGTATCCTGCTGTCTGAGAGAACCATGCGAGGGAGCCTTCTGACTTACCATTTGAAACTAATTTGAACGATGTAACGACATCACCTTAACGTATTAGATATATATAGGGTAGACTCGGTGTCGCTGTCATTTTCCGCACGGGTAACCTACTGTCTGAGAGAACCATGCGAGGGAGCCTTCTGACGGATATTCGCGTATTGGCAACATATGTCTCGTTGTGGTAAACTTTGGTGGGAATCTCAATTCAAACATAAACTATATTATACACTATGTTTGCATCCCATCCTGGCCGAACATTTGAAACTCAAATGAACGATTTAATGTCATGACCTTAACGTAATCGATACATATAGGGTAGACTCGGTGTTTTTTGCACATTCCTCATGGGTAATCTGCTGTTTTAGAGAACCGTGCGAAGGAGCCTACAGACGAGTATTGACGAATTGTCGACATAGTGTCTCGTTGTTTCGAGAGAAAAGGAGCAAATGTTTCAATTTTCGTTTTTTGGCTCCAGTATTTTCCCTTAATGCAAGGTGTTTGTTCTCGGTTACGGTGCATTCGCGATCATGTGCTCACCTCACTAAGATGTGCATATTCTGGAGAAAATCGAGCGGAAAAATTTACCTTTCTGCAGAAATCGGGTGTGGTACATCAGTCTTTTTCTTTATATGTTCAGAGCAGGGTGCTTATTGGGCGACCATTTGAAACTAATTTGAACGATGTAACGACATCACCTTAACGTATTAGATATATATAGGGTAGACTCGGTGTCACTGTCATTTTCCGCACGGGTAACCTGCTGTCTGAGAGAACCATGCGAGGGAGCCTTCTGACGGACCATTTGAAACTAATTTGAACGATGTAACGACATCACCTTAACGTATTAGATATATATAGGGTAGACTCGGTGTCGCTGCCATTTTCCGCACGGGTAACCTGCTGTCTGAGAGAACCATGCGAGGGAGCCTTCTGACGGATATTGGCGTATTGGCAACATTTGTCTCGTGGGAAACTTTGGTGGGAATCTCAATTCAAACATAAACTATATTATACACTATGTTTGCATCCCATCCTCAAAATAAAGAGCTTATCAATTCCATGTCGCAATATAAATGTTCTTAAAACAATTAACAATGGAGTATGCTTAGACTGAGTAAAAACTTCCCTCATCCAACGTTTAATGGAGTAAAATTTGTTGAATCATTAATGCCTCATTAAATCTTATGCAGCGCAAAGATTTAAAGACTTCAAATACAAAATTCAAAATACACTGAATACAACACCATGAAAAGTGGATGAATTGCAATCGGTGAGGTATGCACATGTAAGCTGCAAAGCTGAAGTACTGTGCTTTATTAAAAGAATTTTATTGCTAGGGATATTCCTGTGCAGGCCCTAAGCCTCTGGTTGGCTTACTAAGTGTTCTTTATATGTTCAGAGCAGGGTGCATATTGGGCGACCATTTGAAACTCATTTGAACGATGTAACGACATCACCTTAACTTATTAGATATATATAGGGTAGACTCAGTGTCGTTGTCATTTCCTCACGGGTAACCTGCTGTCTGAGAGAACCATGCGAGGGAGCCTTCTGACGGACCATTTGAAACTAATTTGAACGATGTAACGACATCACCTTAACGTATTAGATATATATAGGGTAGACTCGTTGTCGCTGTCTATTTCCGCACGGGTATCCTGCTGTCTGAGAGAACCATGCGAGGGAGCCTTCTGACTTACCATTTGAAACTAATTTGAACGATGTAACGACATCACCTTAACGTATTAGATATATATAGGGTAGACTCGGTGTCGCTGTCATTTTCCGCACGGGTAACCTGCTGTCTGAGAGAACCATGCGAGGGAGCCTTCTGATGGACCATTTGAAACTAATTTGAACGATGTAACGACATCACCTTAACGTATTAGATATATATAGGGTAGACTCGGTGTCGCTGTCATTTTCCGCACGGGTAACCTACTGTCTGAGAGAACCATGCGAGGGAGCCTTCTGACGGATATTCGCGTATTGGCAACATATGTCTCGTTGTGGTAAACTTTGGTGGGAATCTCAATTCAAACATAAACTATATTATACACTATGTTTGCATCCCATCCTGGCCGAACATTTGAAACTCAAATGAACGATTTAATGTCATGACCTTAACGTAATCGATACATATAGGGTAGACTCGGTGTTTTTTGCACATTCCTCATGGGTAATCTGCTGTTTTAGAGAACCGTGCGAAGGAGCCTACAGACGAGTATTGACGAATTGTCGACATAGTGTCTCGTTGTTTCGAGAGAAAAGGAGCAAATGTTTCAATTTTCGTTTTTTGGCTCCAGTATTTTCCCTTAATGCAAGGTGTTTGTTCTCGGTTACGGTGCATTCGCGATCATGTGCTCACCTCACTAAGATGTGCATATTCTGGAGAAAATCGAGCGGAAAAATTTACCTTTCTGCAGAAATCGGGTGTGGTACATCAGTCTTTTTCTTTATATGTTCAGAGCAGGGTGCTTATTGGGCGACCATTTGAAACTAATTTGAACGATGTAACGACATCACCTTAACGTATTAGATATATATAGGGTAGACTCGGTGTCACTGTCATTTTCCGCACGGGTAACCTGCTGTCTGAGAGAACCATGCGAGGGAGCCTTCTGACGGACCATTTGAAACTAATTTGAACGATGTAACGACATCACCTTAACGTATTAGATATATATAGGGTAGACTCGGTGTCGCTGCCATTTTCCGCACGGGTAACCTGCTGTCTGAGAGAACCATGCGAGGGAGCCTTCTGACGGATATAGGCGTATTGGCAACATTTGTCTCGTGGGAAACTTTGGTGGGAATCTCAATTCAAACATAAACTATATTATACACTATGTTTGCATCCCATCCTCAAAATAAAGAGCTTATCAATTCCATGTCGCAATATAAATGTTCTTAAAACAATTAACAATGGAGTATGCTTAGACTGAGTAAAAACTTCCCTCATCCAACGTTTAATGGAGTAAAATTTGTTGAATCATTAATGCCTCATTAAATCTTATGCAGCGCAAAGATTTAAAGACTTCAAATACAAAATTCAAAATACACTGAATACAACACCATGAAAAGTGGATGAATTGCAATCGGTGAGGTATGCACATGTAAGCTGCAAAGCTGAAGTACTGTGCTTTATTAAAAGAATTTTATTGCTAGGGATATTCCTGTGCAGGCCCTAAGCCTCTGGTTGGCTTACTAAGTGTTCTTTATATGTTCAGAGCAGGGTGCATATTGGGCGACCATTTGAAACTCATTTGAACGATGTAACGACATCACCTTAACTTATTAGATATATATAGGGTAGACTCAGTGTCGTTGTCATTTCCTCACGGGTAACCTGCTGTCTGAGAGAACCATGCGAGGGAGCCTTCTGACGGACCATTTGAAACTAATTTGAACGATGTAACGACATCACCTTAACGTATTAGATATATATAGGGTAGACTCGTTGTCGCTGTCTATTTCCGCACGGGTATCCTGCTGTCTGAGAGAACCATGCGAGGGAGCCTTCTGACTTACCATTTGAAACTAATTTGAACGATGTAACGACATCACCTTAACGTATTAGATATATATAGGGTAGACTCGGTGTCGCTGTCATTTTCCGCACGGGTAACCTGCTGTCTGAGAGAACCATGCGAGGGAGCCTTCTGATGGACCATTTGAAACTAATTTGAACGATGTAACGACATCACCTTAACGTATTAGATATATATAGGGTAGACTCGGTGTCGCTGTCATTTTCCGCACGGGTAACCTACTGTCTGAGAGAACCATGCGAGGGAGCCTTCTGACGGATAATCGCGTATTGGCAACATATGTCTCGTTGTGGTAAACTTTGGTGGGAATCTCAATTCAAACATAAGCTATATTATACACTATGTTTGCATCCCATCCTGGCCGAACATTTGAAACTCAAATGAACGATGTAATGACATCACCTTAACGTATTCGATACATATAGGGTAGACTCGGTGTTTTTTGCACATTCCTCATGGGTAATCTGCTGCTTTAGAGAACCATGGGAAGAGCCTACAGACGAGTATTGACGAATTTTCGACATAGTGTCTCGTTGTTTCGAGAGAAAAGGAGGAAATGTTTCAATTTTCGTTTTTTGGCTCCAATATTTTCCCTTAATGCTAGGTGTTTGTTCTCGGTTACGGTGCATTCGCGATCATGTGCTCACCTCACTTAGATGTGCTTATTCTGGAGAAAATCGAGCCGAAAAATTTACCTTTCTCCAGAAATCGGGTTTGGTGCATCAGACGTTTTCTTTATATGTTCAGAGCAGGGTGCTTATTGGGCGACCATTTGAAACTCATTTGAACGATGTAACGACATCACCTTAACGTATTCGATATATATAGGGTAGACTCGGTGTTGGTGTCATTTTCCGCAAGGGTAACCTGCTGTCTGAGAGAACCATGCCCGGAGCATTCTGACGGATATTGGCGTATTGGCAACATTTGTCTCGTTGTGGGAAACTTTGGTGGGAATCTCAATTCAAACATTAACTATATTATACACTATGTTTGCATCCCATCCTCAAAATAAAGAGCTTATCAATTCCATGTCGCAATGTAAATGTTCTTAACACAATTCACAATGGAGTCTGCTTAGACTGAGTAAAAACTTCCCTCATCCAATGTTTAATGGAGTAAAATTTGTTGAATCATTAATGCCTTATTAAATCTTATGCAGCGCAAAGATTTAAAGACTTCAAATACAAAGTTCAAAATACACTGAATACAACATCATGAAAAATGGATGAATTGCAATAGGTGAGGTATGCACATGTAAGCTGCAAAGCTGAAGTACTGTGCTTTATTAAAAGAATTTTTTTGTGAGGGATATTCCTGTGCAGGCCCTAAGCCTCTGGTTGGCTTACTAAGTGTTCTTTATATGTTCAGAGCAGGGTGCATATTGGGCGACCATTTGAAACTCATTTGAACGATGTAACGACATCACCTTAACTTATTCGATTTATATAGGGTAGACTCGGTGTTGGTGTCATTTTCCGCACGGGTAACCTGCTATCTGAGAGAACCATGCGAGGGAGCCTTCTGACGGATACTAGCGTATTGGCAACATTTGTCTAGTTGTGGTAAACTTTGGTGGGAATCTCAATTCAAACATAAACTATATTATACACTATGTTTGCATCCCATCCTGGCTGAACATTTGAAACTCAAATGAACGATGTAATGACATCACCTTAACGTATTCGATACATATAGGGTAGACTCGGTGTTTTTTGCACATTCCTCATGGGTAATCTGCTGTTTTAGAGAACCATGCGAAAGAGCCTACAGACGAGTATTGACGAATTGTCGACATAGTGTCTCGTTGACAGAGAAAAGGAGCAAATGTTTCCCATTATTTGTTTTTAGGCTCCAGTCTTTTCCCTCAATGCAAGGTGCTAGTTCTCGCTTCCGGTGCGGTCGCGATCATGTCCTAACCTCACTTAGATGGAGGAAATCGAGCCGAAAAATTTACCTTTGTCCAGAAATCGGATGTGGTACATCACACTTTTCGTTGTATGTTCAGAGCAGGGTGCTTACTGGCCGAACATTTGAAACTCAAATGAACGATTTAATGACATGACCTTAACGTAATCGATACATATAGGGTAGACTCGGTGTTTTTTGCACATTCCTCATGGGTAATCTGCTGTTTTAGAGAACCATGGGAAGGAGCCTACAGACGAGTATTGACGAATTGTCGACATAGTTACTCGTTGTTTCGAGAGAAAAGGAGCAAATGTTTCAATTTTCGTTTTTTGGCTCCAGTATTTTCCCTTAATGCAAGGTGTTTGTTCTCGGTTACCGTGCATTCGCGATCATGTGCTCACCTCACTTAGATGTGCTTATTCTGGAGAAAATCGAGCCGAAAAATTTACCTTTCTCCAGAAATCGGGTTTGGTGCATCAGACGTTTTCTTTATATGTTCAGAGCAGGGTGCTTATTGGGCGACCATTTGAAACTCATTTGAACGATGTAACGACATCACCTTAACGTATTCGATATATATAGGGTAGACTCGGTGTTGGTGTCATTTTCCGCACGGGTAACCTGCTGTCTGAGAGAACCATGCCCGGAGCATTCTGACGGATATTGGCGTATTAGCAACATTTGTCTCGTTGTGGGAAACTTTGGTGGGAATCTCAATTCAAACATTAACTATATTATACACTATGTTTGCATCCCATCCTCAAAATAAAGAGCTTATCAATTCCATGTCGCAATATAAATGTTCTTAACACAATTCACAATGGAGTCTGCTTAGACTGAGTAAAAACTTCCCTCATCCAATGTTTAATGGAGTAAAATTTGTTGAATCATTAATGCCTTATTAAATCTTATGCAGCGCAAAGATTTAAAGACTTCAAATACAAAGTTCAAAATACACTGAATACAACACCATTAAAAGTGGAAGAATTGCAATCGGTGAGGTATGCACATGTAAGCTGCAAAGCTGAAGTACTGTGCTTTATTAAAAGAATTTTATTGCTAGGGATATTCCTGTGCAGGCCCTAAGCCTCTGGTTGGCTTACTAAGTGTTCTTTATATGTTCAGAGCAGGGTGCATATTGGGCGACCATTTGAAACTCATTTGAACGATGTAACGACATCACCTTAACGTATTAGATATATATAGGGTAGACTCGGTGTCGTTGTCATTTCCTCACGGGTAACCTGCTGTCTGAGAGAACCATGCGAGGGAGCCTTCTGACGGACCATTTGAAACTAATTTGAACGATGTAACGACATCACCTTAACGTATTAGATATATATAGGGTAGACTCGTTGTCGCTGTCTATTTCCGCACGGGTATCCTGCTGTCTGAGAGAACCATGCGAGGGAGCCTTCTGACTTACCATTTGAAACTAATTTGAACGATGTAACGATATCACCTTAACGTATTAGATATATATAGGGTAGACTCGGTGTCGCTGTCATTTTCCGCACGGGTAACCTGCTGTCTGAGAGAACCATGCGAGGGAGCCTTCTGACGGATCATTTGAAACTAATTTGAACGATGTAACGACATCACCTTAACGTATTAGATATATATAGGGTAGACTCGGTGTCGCTGTCATTTTCCGCACGGGTAACCTGCTGTCTGAGAGAACCATGCGAGGGAGCCTTCTGACGGATATTGGCGTATTGGCAACATTTATCTCGTTGTGGGAAACTTTGGTGGGAATCTCAATTCAAACATTAACTATATTATACACTATGTTTGCATCCCATCCTCAAAATAAAGAGCTTATCAATTCCATGTCGCAATATAAATGTTCTTAACACAATTCACAATGGAGTATGCTTAGACTGAATAAAATCTTCCCTCATCCAATGTTTAATGGAGTTAAATTTGTTGAATCATTAATGCCTCATTAAATCTTATGCAGCGCAAAGATATAAATACTTCAAATACAAAGTTCAAAATACTCTGAATACAACACCATGAAAAAAGGATGAATTGCAATCGGTGAGGTATACACATGTAAGCTGCAAAGCTGAAGTACTGTGCTTTATTAAATGAATTTTTTTGGGAGGGATATTCCTGCGTGGGCCCAAAGCCTCTGGTTGGCTACTAAGTGTTCTTTATATGTTCAGAGCAGGGTGCTTATTGGGCGACCATTTGAAACTCATTTGAACGATGTAACGACATCACCTTAACGTATTAGATATATATAGGGTAGACTCGGTGTCGCTGTCATTTTCCGCACGGGTAACCTACTGTCTGAGAGAACCATGCGAGGGAGCCTTCTGACGGATATTCGCGTATTGGCAACATATGTCTCGTTGTGGTAAACTTTGGTGGGAATCTCAATTCAAACATAAACTATATTATACACTATGTTTGCATCCCATCCTGGCCGAACATTTGAAACTCAAATGAACGATTTAATGTCATGACCTTAACGTAATCGATACATATAGGGTAGACTCGGTGTTTTTTGCACATTCCTCATGGGTAATCTGCTGTTTTAGAGAACCGTGCGAAGGAGCCTACAGACGAGTATTGACGAATTGTCGACATAGTGTCTCGTTGTTTCGAGAGAAAAGGAGCAAATGTTTCAATTTTCGTTTTTTGGCTCCAGTATTTTCCCTTAATGCAAGGTGTTTGTTCTCGGTTACGGTGCATTCGCGATCATGTGCTCACCTCACTAAGATGTGCATATTCTGGAGAAAATCGAGCGGAAAAATTTACCTTTCTGCAGAAATCGGGTGTGGTACATCAGTCTTTTTCTTTATATGTTCAGAGCAGGGTGCTTATTGGGCGACCATTTGAAACTAATTTGAACGATGTAACGACATCACCTTAACGTATTAGATATATATAGGGTAGACTCGGTGTCACTGTCATTTTCCGCACGGGTAACCTGCTGTCTGAGAGAACCATGCGAGGGAGCCTTCTGACGGACCATTTGAAACTAATTTGAACGATGTAACGACATCACCTTAACGTATTAGATATATATAGGGTAGACTCGGTGTCGCTGCCATTTTCCGCACGGGTAACCTGCTGTCTGAGAGAACCATGCGAGGGAGCCTTCTGACGGATATTGGCGTATTGGCAACATTTGTCTCGTGGGAAACTTTGGTGGGAATCTCAATTCAAACATAAACTATATTATACACTATGTTTGCATCCCATCCTCAAAATAAAGAGCTTATCAATTCCATGTCGCAATATAAATGTTCTTAAAACAATTAACAATGGAGTATGCTTAGACTGAGTAAAAACTTCCCTCATCCAACGTTTAATGGAGTAAAATTTGTTGAATCATTAATGCCTCATTAAATCTTATGCAGCGCAAAGATTTAAAGACTTCAAATACAAAATTCAAAATACACTGAATACAACACCATGAAAAGTGGATGAATTGCAATCGGTGAGGTATGCACATGTAAGCTGCAAAGCTGAAGTACTGTGCTTTATTAAAAGAATTTTATTGCTAGGGATATTCCTGTGCAGGCCCTAAGCCTCTGGTTGGCTTACTAAGTGTTCTTTATATGTTCAGAGCAGGGTGCATATTGGGCGACCATTTGAAACTCATTTGAACGATGTAACGACATCACCTTAACTTATTAGATATATATAGGGTAGACTCAGTGTCGTTGTCATTTCCTCACGGGTAACCTGCTGTCTGAGAGAACCATGCGAGGGAGCCTTCTGACGGACCATTTGAAACTAATTTGAACGATGTAACGACATCACCTTAACGTATTAGATATATATAGGGTAGACTCGTTGTCGCTGTCTATTTCCGCACGGGTATCCTGCTGTCTGAGAGAACCATGCGAGGGAGCCTTCTGACTTACCATTTGAAACTAATTTGAACGATGTAACGACATCACCTTAACGTATTAGATATATATAGGGTAGACTCGGTGTCGCTGTCATTTTCCGCACGGGTAACCTGCTGTCTGAGAGAACCATGCGAGGGAGCCTTCTGATGGACCATTTGAAACTAATTTGAACGATGTAACGACATCACCTTAACGTATTAGATATATATAGGGTAGACTCGGTGTCGCTGTCATTTTCCGCACGGGTAACCTACTGTCTGAGAGAACCATGCGAGGGAGCCTTCTGACGGATATTCGCGTATTGGCAACATATGTCTCGTTGTGGTAAACTTTGGTGGGAATCTCAATTCAAACATAAACTATATTATACACTATGTTTGCATCCCATCCTGGCCGAACATTTGAAACTCAAATGAACGATTTAATGTCATGACCTTAACGTAATCGATACATATAGGGTAGACTCGGTGTTTTTTGCACATTCCTCATGGGTAATCTGCTGTTTTAGAGAACCGTGCGAAGGAGCCTACAGACGAGTATTGACGAATTGTCGACATAGTGTCTCGTTGTTTCGAGAGAAAAGGAGCAAATGTTTCAATTTTCGTTTTTTGGCTCCAGTATTTTCCCTTAATGCAAGGTGTTTGTTCTCGGTTACGGTGCATTCGCGATCATGTGCTCACCTCACTAAGATGTGCATATTCTGGAGAAAATCGAGCGGAAAAATTTACCTTTCTGCAGAAATCGGGTGTGGTACATCAGTCTTTTTCTTTATATGTTCAGAGCAGGGTGCTTATTGGGCGACCATTTGAAACTAATTTGAACGATGTAACGACATCACCTTAACGTATTAGATATATATAGGGTAGACTCGGTGTCACTGTCATTTTCCGCACGGGTAACCTGCTGTCTGAGAGAACCATGCGAGGGAGCCTTCTGACGGACCATTTGAAACTAATTTGAACGATGTAACGACATCACCTTAACGTATTAGATATATATAGGGTAGACTCGGTGTCGCTGCCATTTTCCGCACGGGTAACCTGCTGTCTGAGAGAACCATGTGAGGGAGCCTTCTGACGGATATTGGCGTATTGGCAACATTTGTCTCGTGGGAAACTTTGGTGGGAATCTCAATTCAAACATAAACTATATTATACACTATGTTTGCATCCCATCCTCAAAATAAAGAGCTTATCAATTCCATGTCGCAATATAAATGTTCTTAAAACAATTAACAATGGAGTATGCTTAGACTGAGTAAAAACTTCCCTCATCCAACGTTTAATGGAGTAAAATTTGTTGAATCATTAATGCCTCATTAAATCTTATGCAGCGCAAAGATTTAAAGACTTCAAATACAAAATTCAAAATACACTGAATACAACACCATGAAAAGTGGATGAATTGCAATCGGTGAGGTATGCACATGTAAGCTGCAAAGCTGAAGTACTGTGCTTTATTAAAAGAATTTTATTGCTAGGGATATTCCTGTGCAGGCCCTAAGCCTCTGGTTGGCTTACTAAGTGTTCTTTATATGTTCAGAGCAGGGTGCATATTGGGCGACCATTTGAAACTCATTTGAACGATGTAACGACATCACCTTAACGTATTAGATATATATAGGGTAGACTCGGTGTCGTTGTCATTTCCTCACGGGTAACCTGCTGTCTGAGAGAACCATGCGAGGGAGCCTTCTGACGGACCATTTGAAACTAATTTGAACGATGTAACGACATCACCTTAACGTATTAGATATATATAGGGTAGACTCGTTGTCGCTGTCTATTTCCGCACGGGTATCCTGCTGTCTGAGAGAACCATGCGAGGGAGCCTTCTGACTTACCATTTGAAACTAATTTGAACGATGTAACGACATCACCTTAACGTATTAGATATATATAGGGTAGACTCGGTGTCGCTGTCATTTTCCGCACGGGTAACCTACTGTCTGAGAGAACCATGCGAGGGAGCCTTCTGACGGATATTCGCGTATTGGCAACATATGTCTCGTTGTGGTAAACTTTGGTGGGAATCTCAATTCAAACATAAACTATATTATACACTATGTTTGCATCCCATCCTGGCCGAACATTTGAAACTCAAATGAACGATTTAATGTCATGACCTTAACGTAATCGATACATATAGGGTAGACTCGGTGTTTTTTGCACATTCCTCATGGGTAATCTGCTGTTTTAGAGAACCGTGCGAAGGAGCCTACAGACGAGTATTGACGAATTGTCGACATAGTGTCTCGTTGTTTCGAGAGAAAAGGAGCAAATGTTTCAATTTTCGTTTTTTGGCTCCAGTATTTTCCCTTAATGCAAGGTGTTTGTTCTCGGTTACGGTGCATTCGCGATCATGTGCTCACCTCACTAAGATGTGCATATTCTGGAGAAAATCGAGCGGAAAAATTTACCTTTCTGCAGAAATCGGGTGTGGTACATCAGTCTTTTTCTTTATATGTTCAGAGCAGGGTGCTTATTGGGCGACCATTTGAAACTAATTTGAACGATGTAACGACATCACCTTAACGTATTAGATATATATAGGGTAGACTCGGTGTCACTGTCATTTTCCGCACGGGTAACCTGCTGTCTGAGAGAACCATGCGAGGGAGCCTTCTGACGGACCATTTGAAACTAATTTGAACGATGTAACGACATCACCTTAACGTATTAGATATATATAGGGTAGACTCGGTGTCGCTGCCATTTTCCGCACGGGTAACCTGCTGTCTGAGAGAACCATGCGAGGGAGCCTTCTGACGGATATTGGCGTATTGGCAACATTTGTCTCGTGGGAAACTTTGGTGGGAATCTCAATTCAAACATAAACTATATTATACACTATGTTTGCATCCCATCCTCAAAATAAAGAGCTTATCAATTCCATGTCGCAATATAAATGTTCTTAAAACAATTAACAATGGAGTATGCTTAGACTGAGTAAAAACTTCCCTCATCCAACGTTTAATGGAGTAAAATTTGTTGAATCATTAATGCCTCATTAAATCTTATGCAGCGCAAAGATTTAAAGACTTCAAATACAAAATTCAAAATACACTGAATACAACACCATGAAAAGTGGATGAATTGCAATCGGTGAGGTATGCACATGTAAGCTGCAAAGCTGAAGTACTGTGCTTTATTAAAAGAATTTTATTGCTAGGGATATTCCTGTGCAGGCCCTAAGCCTCTGGTTGGCTTACTAAGTGTTCTTTATATGTTCAGAGCAGGGTGCATATTGGGCGACCATTTGAAACTCATTTGAACGATGTAACGACATCACCTTAACTTATTAGATATATATAGGGTAGACTCAGTGTCGTTGTCATTTCCTCACGGGTAACCTGCTGTCTGAGAGAACCATGCGAGGGAGCCTTCTGACGGACCATTTGAAACTAATTTGAACGATGTAACGACATCACCTTAACGTATTAGATATATATAGGGTAGACTCGTTGTCGCTGTCTATTTCCGCACGGGTATCCTGCTGTCTGAGAGAACCATGCGAGGGAGCCTTCTGACTTACCATTTGAAACTAATTTGAACGATGTAACGACATCACCTTAACGTATTAGATATATATAGGGTAGACTCGGTGTCGCTGTCATTTTCCGCACGGGTAACCTGCTGTCTGAGAGAACCATGCGAGGGAGCCTTCTGATGGACCATTTGAAACTAATTTGAACGATGTAACGACATCACCTTAACGTATTAGATATATATAGGGTAGACTCGGTGTCGCTGTCATTTTCCGCACGGGTAACCTACTGTCTGAGAGAACCATGCGAGGGAGCCTTCTGACGGATATTCGCGTATTGGCAACATATGTCTCGTTGTGGTAAACTTTGGTGGGAATCTCAATTCAAACATAAACTATATTATACACTATGTTTGCATCCCATCCTGGCCGAACATTTGAAACTCAAATGAACGATTTAATGTCATGACCTTAACGTAATCGATACATATAGGGTAGACTCGGTGTTTTTTGCACATTCCTCATGGGTAATCTGCTGTTTTAGAGAACCGTGCGAAGGAGCCTACAGACGAGTATTGACGAATTGTCGACATAGTGTCTCGTTGTTTCGAGAGAAAAGGAGCAAATGTTTCAATTTTCGTTTTTTGGCTCCAGTATTTTCCCTTAATGCAAGGTGTTTGTTCTCGGTTACGGTGCATTCGCGATCATGTGCTCACCTCACTAAGATGTGCATATTCTGGAGAAAATCGAGCGGAAAAATTTACCTTTCTGCAGAAATCGGGTGTGGTACATCAGTCTTTTTCTTTATATGTTCAGAGCAGGGTGCTTATTGGGCGACCATTTGAAACTAATTTGAACGATGTAACGACATCACCTTAACGTATTAGATATATATAGGGTAGACTCGGTGTCGCTGTCATTTTCCGCACGGGTAACCTGCTGTCTGAGAGAACCATGCGAGGGAGCCTTCTGACGGATATTGGCGTATTGGCAACATTTATCTCGTTGTGGGAAACTTTGGTGGGAATCTCAATTCAAACATTAACTATATTATACACTATGTTTGCATCCCATCCTCAAAATAAAGAGCTTATCAATTCCATGTCGCAATATAAATGTTCTTAACACACAATGGAGTATGCTTAGACTGAATAAAATCTTCCCTCATCCAATGTTTAATGGAGTTAAATTTGTTGAATCATTAATGCCTCATTAAATCTTATGCAGCGCAAAGATATAAATACTTCAAATACAAAGTTCAAAATACTCTGAATACAACACCATGAAAAAAGGATGAATTGCAATCGGTGAGGTATACACATGTAAGCTGCAAAGCTGAAGTACTGTGCTTTATTAAATGAATTTTTTTGGGAGGGATATTCCTGCGTGGGCCCAAAGCCTCTGGTTGGCTACTAAGTGTTCTTTATATGTTCAGAGCAGGGTGCTTATTGGGCGACCATTTGAAACTCATTTGAACGATGTAACGACATCACCTTAACGTATTAGATATATATAGGGTAGACTCGGTGTCGGTGTCATTTTCCGCACGGGTAACCTGCTGTCTGAGAGAACCATGCCAGGGAGCCTTCTGACGGATATTGGCGTATTGGCAACATTTGTCTCGTCGTAGGAAAATTTGGTGGGAATCTGAATTCAAACATTAACTATACTATATACTATGTTTGCATCCCATCCTCAAAATAAAGAGCTTATCAATTCCATGTCGCATTATAAATGTTCTTAACACAATTCACAATGGAGTATGCTTAGACTGAGTAAAAACTTCCCTCATCCAATGTTCAGTGGAGTAAAATTTGTTGAATCATTAATGCCTCATTAAATCTTATGCAGCGCAAAGCATTAAAGACTTCAAATACAAAGTTCAAAATACACTGAATACAACACCATGAAAAGTGGATGAATTGCAATCGGTGAGGTATGCACATGTAAGCTGCAAAGCTGAAGTACTGTGCTTTATTAAAAGAATTTTATTGCTAGGGATATTCCTGTGCAGGCCCTAAGCCTCTGGTTGGCTTACTAAGTGTTCTTTATATGTTCAGAGCAGGGTGCATATTGGGCGACCATTTGAAACTCATTTGAACGATGTAACGACATCACCTTAACGTATTAGATATATATAGGGTAGACTCGGTGTCGGTGTCATTTTCCGCACGGGTAACCTGCTGTCTGAGAGAACCATGCCAGGGAGCCTTCTGACGGATATTGGCGTATTGGCAACATTTGTCTCGTCGTAGGAAAATTTGGTGGGAATCTGAATTCAAACATTAACTATACTATATACTATGTTTGCATCCCATCCTCAAAATAAAGAGCTTATCAATTCCATGTCGCATTATAAATGTTCTTAACACAATTCACAATGGAGTATGCTTAGACTGAGTAAAAACTTCCCTCATCCAATGTTCAGTGGAGTAAAATTTGTTGAATCATTAATGCCTCATTAAATCTTATGCAGCGCAAAGCATTAAAGACTTCAAATACAAAGTTCAAAATACACTGAATACAACACCATGAAAAGTGGATGAATTGCAATCGGTGAGGTATGCACATGTAAGCTGCAAAGCTGAAGTACTGTGCTTTATTAAAAGAATTTTATTGCTAGGGATATTCCTGTGCAGGCCCTAAGTCTCTGGTTGGCTTACTAAGTGTTCTTTATATGTTCAGAGCAGGGTGCATATTGGGCGACCATTTGAAACTCATTTGAACGATGTAACGACATCACCTTAACGTATTAGATATATATAGGGTAGACTCGGTGTCGTTGTCATTTCCTCACGGGTAACCTGCTGTCTGAGAGAACCATGCGAGGGAGCCTTCTGACGGACCATTTGAAACTAATTTGAACGATGTAACGACATCACCTTAACGTATTAGATATATATAGGGTAGACTCGTTGTCGCTGTCTATTTCCGCACGGGTATCCTGCTGTCTGAGAGAACCATGCGAGGGAGCCTTCTGACTTACCATTTGAAACTAATTTGAACGATGTAACGACATCACCTTAACGTATTAGATATATATAGGGTAGACTCGGTGTCGCTGTCATTTTCCGCACGGGTAACCTACTGTCTGAGAGAACCATGCGAGGGAGCCTTCTGACGGATATTCGCGTATTGGCAACATATGTCTCGTTGTGGTAAACTTTGGTGGGAATCTCAATTCAAACATAAACTATATTATACACTATGTTTGCATCCCATCCTGGCCGAACATTTGAAACTCAAATGAACGATTTAATGTCATGACCTTAACGTAATCGATACATATAGGGTAGACTCGGTGTTTTTTGCACATTCCTCATGGGTAATCTGCTGTTTTAGAGAACCGTGCGAAGGAGCCTACAGACGAGTATTGACGAATTGTCGACATAGTGTCTCGTTGTTTCGAGAGAAAAGGAGCAAATGTTTCAATTTTCGTTTTTTGGCTCCAGTATTTTCCCTTAATGCAAGGTGTTTGTTCTCGGTTACGGTGCATTCGCGATCATGTGCTCACCTCACTAAGATGTGCATATTCTGGAGAAAATCGAGCGGAAAAATTTACCTTTCTGCAGAAATCGGGTGTGGTACATCAGTCTTTTTCTTTATATGTTCAGAGCAGGGTGCTTATTGGGCGACCATTTGAAACTAATTTGAACGATGTAACGACATCACCTTAACGTATTAGATATATATAGGGTAGACTCGGTGTCACTGTCATTTTCCGCACGGGTAACCTGCTGTCTGAGAGAACCATGCGAGGGAGCCTTCTGACGGACCATTTGAAACTAATTTGAACGATGTAACGACATCACCTTAACGTATTAGATATATATAGGGTAGACTCGGTGTCGCTGCCATTTTCCGCACGGGTAACCTGCTGTCTGAGAGAACCATGCGAGGGAGCCTTCTGACGGATATTGGCGTATTGGCAACATTTGTCTCGTGGGAAACTTTGGTGGGAATCTCAATTCAAACATAAACTATATTATACACTATGTTTGCATCCCATCCTCAAAATAAAGAGCTTATCAATTCCATGTCGCAATATAAATGTTCTTAAAACAATTAACAATGGAGTATGCTTAGACTGAGTAAAAACTTCCCTCATCCAACGTTTAATGGAGTAAAATTTGTTGAATCATTAATGCCTCATTAAATCTTATGCAGCGCAAAGATTTAAAGACTTCAAATACAAAATTCAAAATACACTGAATACAACACCATGAAAAGTGGATGAATTGCAATCGGTGAGGTATGCACATGTAAGCTGCAAAGCTGAAGTACTGTGCTTTATTAAAAGAATTTTATTGCTAGGGATATTCCTGTGCAGGCCCTAAGCCTCTGGTTGGCTTACTAAGTGTTCTTTATATGTTCAGAGCAGGGTGCATATTGGGCGACCATTTGAAACTCATTTGAACGATGTAACGACATCACCTTAACTTATTAGATATATATAGGGTAGACTCAGTGTCGTTGTCATTTCCTCACGGGTAACCTGCTGTCTGAGAGAACCATGCGAGGGAGCCTTCTGACGGACCATTTGAAACTAATTTGAACGATGTAACGACATCACCTTAACGTATTAGATATATATAGGGTAGACTCGTTGTCGCTGTCTATTTCCGCACGGGTATCCTGCTGTCTGAGAGAACCATGCGAGGGAGCCTTCTGACTTACCATTTGAAACTAATTTGAACGATGTAACGACATCACCTTAACGTATTAGATATATATAGGGTAGACTCGGTGTCGCTGTCATTTTCCGCACGGGTAACCTGCTGTCTGAGAGAACCATGCGAGGGAGCCTTCTGATGGACCATTTGAAACTAATTTGAACGATGTAACGACATCACCTTAACGTATTAGATATATATAGGGTAGACTCGGTGTCGCTGTCATTTTCCGCACGGGTAACCTACTGTCTGAGAGAACCATGCGAGGGAGCCTTCTGACGGATATTCGCGTATTGGCAACATATGTCTCGTTGTGGTAAACTTTGGTGGGAATCTCAATTCAAACATAAACTATATTATACACTATGTTTGCATCCCATCCTGGCCGAACATTTGAAACTCAAATGAACGATTTAATGTCATGACCTTAACGTAATCGATACATATAGGGTAGACTCGGTGTTTTTTGCACATTCCTCATGGGTAATCTGCTGTTTTAGAGAACCGTGCGAAGGAGCCTACAGACGAGTATTGACGAATTGTCGACATAGTGTCTCGTTGTTTCGAGAGAAAAGGAGCAAATGTTTCAATTTTCGTTTTTTGGCTCCAGTATTTTCCCTTAATGCAAGGTGTTTGTTCTCGGTTACGGTGCATTCGCGATCATGTGCTCACCTCACTAAGATGTGCATATTCTGGAGAAAATCGAGCGGAAAAATTTACCTTTCTGCAGAAATCGGGTGTGGTACATCAGTCTTTTTCTTTATATGTTCAGAGCAGGGTGCTTATTGGGCGACCATTTGAAACTAATTTGAACGATGTAACGACATCACCTTAACGTATTAGATATATATAGGGTAGACTCGGTGTCGCTGTCATTTTCCGCACGGGTAACCTGCTGTCTGAGAGAACCATGCGAGGGAGCCTTCTGACGGATATTGGCGTATTGGCAACATTTATCTCGTTGTGGGAAACTTTGGTGGGAATCTCAATTCAAACATTAACTATATTATACACTATGTTTGCATCCCATCCTCAAAATAAAGAGCTTATCAATTCCATGTCGCAATATAAATGTTCTTAACACACAATGGAGTATGCTTAGACTGAATAAAATCTTCCCTCATCCAATGTTTAATGGAGTTAAATTTGTTGAATCATTAATGCCTCATTAAATCTTATGCAGCGCAAAGATATAAATACTTCAAATACAAAGTTCAAAATACTCTGAATACAACACCATGAAAAAAGGATGAATTGCAATCGGTGAGGTATACACATGTAAGCTGCAAAGCTGAAGTACTGTGCTTTATTAAATGAATTTTTTTGGGAGGGATATTCCTGCGTGGGCCCAAAGCCTCTGGTTGGCTACTAAGTGTTCTTTATATGTTCAGAGCAGGGTGCTTATTGGGCGACCATTTGAAACTCATTTGAACGATGTAACGACATCACCTTAACGTATTAGATATATATAGGGTAGACTCGGTGTCGGTGTCATTTTCCGCACGGGTAACCTGCTGTCTGAGAGAACCATGCCAGGGAGCCTTCTGACGGATATTGGCGTATTGGCAACATTTGTCTCGTCGTAGGAAAATTTGGTGGGAATCTGAATTCAAACATTAACTATACTATATACTATGTTTGCATCCCATCCTCAAAATAAAGAGCTTATCAATTCCATGTCGCATTATAAATGTTCTTAACACAATTCACAATGGAGTATGCTTAGACTGAGTAAAAACTTCCCTCATCCAATGTTCAGTGGAGTAAAATTTGTTGAATCATTAATGCCTCATTAAATCTTATGCAGCGCAAAGCATTAAAGACTTCAAATACAAAGTTCAAAATACACTGAATACAACACCATGAAAAGTGGATGAATTGCAATCGGTGAGGTATGCACATGTAAGCTGCAAAGCTGAAGTACTGTGCTTTATTAAAAGAATTTTATTGCTAGGGATATTCCTGTGCAGGCCCTAAGCCTCTGGTTGGCTTACTAAGTGTTCTTTATATGTTCAGAGCAGGGTGCATATTGGGCGACCATTTGAAACTCATTTGAACGATGTAACGACATCACCTTAACGTATTAGATATATATAGGGTAGACTCGGTGTCGCTGCCATTTTCCGCACGGGTAACCTGCTGTCTGAGAGAACCATGCGAGGGAGCCTTCTGACGGATATTGGCGTATTGGCAACATTTGTCTCGTGGGAAACTTTGGTGGGAATCTCAATTCAAACATAAACTATATTATACACTATGTTTGCATCCCATCCTCAAAATAAAGAGCTTATCAATTCCATGTCGCAATATAAATGTTCTTAACACAATTAACAATGGAGTATGCTTAGACTGAGTAAAAACTTCCCTCATCCAACGTTTAATGGAGTAAAATTTGTTGAATCATTAATGCCTCATTAAATCTTATGCAGCGCAAAGATTTAAAGACTTCAAATACAAAATTCAAAATACACTGAATACAACACCATGAAAAGTGGATGAATTGCAATCGGTGAGGTATGCACATGTAAGCTGCAAAGCTGAAGTACTGTGCTTTATTAAAAGAATTTTATTGCTAGGGATATTCCTGTGCAGGCCCTAAGCCTCTGGTTGGCTTACTAAGTGTTCTTTATATGTTCAGAGCAGGGTGCATATTGGGCGACCATTTGAAACTCATTTGAACGATGTAACGACATCACCTTAACTTATTAGATATATATAGGGTAGACTCAGTGTCGTTGTCATTTCCTCACGGGTAACCTGCTGTCTGAGAGAACCATGCGAGGGAGCCTTCTGACGGACCATTTGAAACTAATTTGAACGATGTAACGACATCACCTTAACGTATTAGATATATATAGGGAAGACTCGTTGTCGCTGTCTATTTCCGCACGGGTATCCTGCTGTCTGAGAGAACCATGCGAGGGAGCCTTCTGACTTACCATTTGAAACTAATTTGAACGATGTAACGACATCACCTTAACGTATTAGATATATATAGGGTAGACTCGGTGTCGCTGTCATTTTCCGCACGGGTAACCTGCTGTCTGAGAGAACCATGCGAGGGAGCCTTCTGATGGACCATTTGAAACTAATTTGAACGATGTAACGACATCACCTTAACGTATTAGATATATATAGGGTAGACTC
The DNA here is from genome assembly GCF_040958095.1 of Procambarus clarkii. Taxonomy (NCBI): domain Eukaryota; kingdom Metazoa; phylum Arthropoda; class Malacostraca; order Decapoda; family Cambaridae; genus Procambarus; species Procambarus clarkii. Next base: position 386,344 of record NW_027189182.1, on the reverse strand, counting down.
GGTGTCGCTGTCATTTTCCGCACGGGTAACCTACTGTCTGAGAGAACCATGCGAGGGAGCCTTCTGACGGATATTCGCGTATTGGCAACATATGTCTCGTTGTGGTAAACTTTGGTGGGAATCTCAATTCAAACATAAACTATATTATACACTATGTTTGCATCCCATCCTGGCCGAACATTTGAAACTCAAATGAACGATTTAATGTCATGACCTTAACGTAATCGATACATATAGGGTAGACTCGGTGTTTTTTGCACATTCCTCATGGGTAATCTGCTGTTTTAGAGAACCGTGCGAAGGAGCCTACAGACGAGTATTGACGAATTGTCGACATAGTGTCTCGTTGTTTCGAGAGAAAAGGAGCAAATGTTTCAATTTTCGTTTTTTGGCTCCAGTATTTTCCCTTAATGCAAGGTGTTTGTTCTCGGTTACGGTGCATTCGCGATCATGTGCTCACCTCACTAAGATGTGCATATTCTGGAGAAAATCGAGCGGAAAAATTTACCTTTCTGCAGAAATCGGGTGTGGTACATCAGTCTTTTTCTTTATATGTTCAGAGCAGGGTGCTTATTGGGCGACCTAATTGAAACTAATTTGAACGATGTAACGACATCACCTTAACGTATTAGATATATATAGGGTAGACTCGGTGTCACTGTCATTTTCCGCACGGGTAACCTGCTGTCTGAGAGAACCATGCGAGGGAGCCTTCTGACGGACCATTTGAAACTAATTTGAACGATGTAACGACATCACCTTAACGTATTAGATATATATAGGGTAGACTCGGTGTCGCTGCCATTTTCCGCACGGGTAACCTGCTGTCTGAGAGAACCATGCGAGGGAGCCTTCTGACGGATATTGGCGTATTGGCAACATTTGTCTCGTGGGAAACTTTGGTGGGAATCTCAATTCAAACATAAACTATATTATACACTATGTTTGCATCCCATCCTCAAAATAAAGAGCTTATCAATTCCATGTCGCAATATAAATGTTCTTAACACAATTAACAATGGAGTATGCTTAGACTGAGTAAAAACTTCCCTCATCCAACGTTTAATGGAGTAAAATTTGTTGAATCATTAATGCCTCATTAAATCTTATGCAGCGCAAAGATTTAAAGACTTCAAATACAAAATTCAAAATACACTGAATACAACACCATGAAAAGTGGATGAATTGCAATCGGTGAGGTATGCACATGTAAGCTACAAAGCTGAAGTACTGTGCTCTATTAAAAGAATTTTTTTTTGGAGGGATATTCCTGCGCGGGCCCTAAGCCTCTGGTTGGCTTACTAAGTGTTCTTTATATGTTCAGAGCAGGGTGCATATTGGGCGACCATTTGAAACTCATTTGAACGATGTAACGACATCACCTTAACTTATTCGATTTATATAGGGTAGACTCGGTGTTGGTGTCATTTTCCGCACGGGTAACCTGCTGTCTGAGAGAACCATGCGAGGGAGCCTTCTGACGGATACTAGCGTATTGGCAACATTTGTTTAGTTGTGGTAAACTTTGGTGGGAATCTCAATTCAAACATAAACTATATTATACACTATGTTTGCATCCCATCCTGGCCGAACATTTGAAACTCAAATGAACGATGTAATGACATCACCTTAACGTATTCGATACATATAGGGTAGACTCGGTGTTTTTTGCACATTCCTCATGGGTAATCTGCTGCTTTAGAGAACCATGGGAAGAGCCTACAGACGAGTATTGACGAATTTTCGACATAGTGGCTCGTTGTTTCGAGAGAAAAGGAGCAAATGTTTCAATTTTCGTTTTTTTGGCTCCAGTATTTTCCCTTAATGCAAGGTGTTTGTTCTCGGTTACGGTGCATTCGCGATCATGTGCTCACCTCACTTAGATGTGCTTATTCTGGAGGAAATCGAGCCGAAAAATTTACCTTTCTCCAGAAATCGAATGTGGTACATCACACTTTTTCGTTATATGTTCTGAGCAGGGTGCTTACTGGCCGAACATTTGAAACTCAAATGAACGATTTATTGTCATGACCTTAACGTAATCGATACATATAGGGTAGACTCGGTGTTTTTTTGCACATTCCTCATGGGTAATCTGCTGTTTTAGAGAACCATGCAAGAGAGCCTTCTGACGGACCATTTGAAACTAATTTGAACGATGTAACGACATCACCTTCACGTATTAGATATATATAGGGTAGACTCGGTGTCGCTGCCATTTTCCGCACGGGTAACCTGCTGTCTGAGAGAACCATGCGAGGGAGCCTTCTGACGGATATTGGCGTATTGGCAACATTTGTCTCGTTGTGGGAAACTTTGGTGGGAATCTCAATTCAAACATAAACTATATTATACACTATGTTTGCATCCCATCCTCAAAATAAAGAGCTTATCAATTCCATGTCGCAATATAAATGTTCTTAACACAATTAACAATGGAGTATGCTTAGACTGAGTAAAAACTTCCCTCATCCAATGTTTAATGGAGTAAAATTTGTTGAATCATTAATGCCTCATTAAATCTTATGCAGCGCAAAGATTTAAAGACTTCAAATACAAAATTCAAAATACACTGAATACAACACCATGAAAAGTGGATGAATTGCAATCGGTGAGGTATGCACATGTAAGCTGCAAAGCTGAAGTACTGTGCTTTATTAAAAGAATTTTTTTAGGAGGGATATTCCTGCGCGGGCCCTAAGCCTCTCGTTGGCTTACTAAGTGTTCTTTATATGTTCAGAGCAGGGTGCTTATTGGGCGACGATTTGAAACTCATTTGAACGATGTAACTACATCACCTTAACGTATTCGATATATATAGGGTAGACTCGGTGTCGCTGTCATTTTCCGCACGGGTATCCTGCTGTCTGAGCAACCTGTCCTCTTAAAAAGAACGTCAACTGTTGCCGTTTGACTCTACGGCTGTTTTTGGACGTTATTTTGTCTTAAACTACGTCTATTTTCGCTTCCATGGACTATCTCTTGTTCTTCAAGTAAAAAAAATACATATATTTTTGCCTTAATTAGGACATAATCCAGAAAATTCCAGCCCATCGATCTTTATATTTAGGAAAACATCTAATAAATTTGGAAATGAATTTATCGTTCGCCGACAGTTTCCTGTTACTATTTAGTCTTTTATGCTTTAATGTCGCTGGTCATTGTGACTTTCCCAGGATTTATTTATGTTTTGTAGTAGCATTTAGTCACACTACAGTAATGTAACTAATGGGAAACCTTTATAGTCGTCGTAAATTAGTAATAATCATTTTTCAAATAATAAATTAGCAAACATGTACAACTTCTTATGTTACGACTTTTCGGGTAGGCCGTTCTGTTTGTTTACAACCCCAATGTTTCAAAAAACACAATACTTTTAATATATAAGTGACTAAGTATGCTCTAATACATGGTCCTCAATGAAAATTATGTTTTTTTTTGTTAATTTGTCCATAATGAATAAGATTCGTTACTGTTGATCTTTATATTAAGAAAAACATCTAAGAAATTTGGTATTGAATTTTCGTTCAAATAAAGTTTCCAGTTACTATTTCCTAGTTATCCTTAAATGTGGGTGGTCATTATTTTACTGTTATGTATATAGAAATTTAGCATTATGCATTTATAATACAGAACAATTTGGTCGTTCCACTGCCTCATAATTATATAAAATACATTGTGACAAATACTTGATAATTAAAATCAGAGTTTTTTGACAACTATAAAAAATCCTGTTGAAATCATGCCGTTTTGAGTTGTCATACGCTTCATAAGTAAATAATATTGTGTAATGTTTGGCACAATTTATCACTGTATTTACAAACTGTTTAGGTATTAATGTATTCATTTTTTTTAATGTGTAATATGTTACTTAATCCTAAACTTCTTTTGCAACATTTATATCAGTTATAAATAATTGTCGCGAAACGGCGTATGAAAAAATAAATTTCCCCAAATGAAATTAGTGTATCGGCGATCGAGCGGCCATATTTAAAAGTGTATACTCTTGTCACTGTTCTGACATTAGTTTTCGATGTACGTATTTCATTTTTGTACCAATGTGTTCGCAATAGAATGTTCTAGAAGAACATAAGTATAAAACGTCACATAAGGATGTGTTCGACCGGCAACATATATAAAAACTACGTCGATTATACTCGTCGTGTCAATAATACAATTGTTTTACCACGCTGATTCAATGCCATACTGTTTTCTCAAATAAGCTCTTCGGCTATTAGAGAAAACGTAAATTTCATGGCGAACATTTGTAAACTATCCCCAAGTAGATTCTGATCGAAATTGGAATTTATACAAATATTTATTCTCGTGTTGCCCGCCACTGTCACCCTTGAGTAACCAGAAACGGATATACAGTAAAAACTAGGCAAATCCTTGCACAAGCCCTAATCCTTGCACAAGCCCTCCAGAATTTCTTTATTGAAGATCAGCAAAAAATTACTGCGCAGCTCATATTATACAGTTTAAGAATGAGATTTCCTTGTTCTAAAGGAATGAAAATAACACTGCCTTAATCTCAGTCGATTAAGTCAGTGTTTGGGATGCTCCCGGTGCCCGTGCCTGGTGCTCGTGCACCAGGCACGTGCGATAGTGTACGTTTAATTGTTCTTTTAGTGTAAATAACGGAATAAAATGTAAGACATAGTATGCAGATCTTTTTCCAGATGTCTTTTTTTTTTTTCCTAAAGAAAACTAAGATATTGATAAAACTAAGATATGATAAGATAATTTTTCTTAACAAGTACATTAATTATTAACTTTTTGTCGTTATTATTGTTATAATTAAAAGAATTACATCTTGTTTTTTGCTTATGTACAAAACATAGTCTAATAACCACAGTTCGTTGCCCCTAAATCATCACAACATAACCAGTTTACTCATGTCATCGCCCCTAAATCAACAAAAACAACCAGTGTATTATTGTAAATAATTATATCTTATGATTTCTCAGCAATGGTAAGACATTTTTAAGACTCTAACCTTCGTAAGAAGGTATGATGTATACGAACTGATCGACCGGGCTTCACAACAAAAACATGGCCACATGAGTTGGATTATTCCGGTAATATTGAACTACTGTTCATTGTTATTAGTTTAACAATACTGTTATGGAATGTCATAAGAGTTAGGGAATGTCATAAGAGTAGTCACAGGGCAACCAAAGATACCCAGCTTCTGGGTACGGGATCTTTGCCCGAAACGCTATGCGTGCTAGTGGCTTTACAATAATAATAATAATTTATTTAGGAAAAATATATACATAGATGCAGAGTTACAGTACAAACATTCTGTTTGATTTATATATAGAGGTAGTACATACAATACCTAAAGCCACTAGTACGCATAGCGTTTCGGGCAAGATTGTAAAATCATCATTATTCCTATTTTCTCTCTTAACCCCCAGTGTACCATCTCGTATATTAATAAATAAATAACCAGGTTTTTTTATGCGGCTGCGCTGAAAGCCTGACGTAAAATAAATCATTGTGTCGGAGAACAGGAAGCTACAAATTAGGCTTATATTGAGGTTCCCCCCTCCCCCCTTTCCCCCCAATTACAGGTCTGTCTAATTACCACAAGCTACCACAAGCTACACAAGCTTCACAAAGCTTCCTGGCAATACGTTAGTAATGAATAAATATGATGTTAGGCTGACCTGACCTAACCTAACCTAACCTAATCAAACCTAACCAAATCTAACCTAACCAAATATAACCTAACCAAATCAAACCTAACCAAATCTAACCTAACCAAATCTAACCTAGCTTAACCAAACCAAACCTAACCTAACCTAACCGATGCTTGGATCGTCGACTTGATTTGGTGTCACCATTTCTTTATTTTCGTCTAATTTCTTTATAAAGAGATACTTTTTCAGATTAAAATTATGTTTTTTCGTGTTGTACATTCAGTACCAACATTATAATGAGTAAATATATCTTATTTATTCATTACTAACATATTGCCAGGAAGCTATGTGAAGCTTGTGTAGCTTGTGGTAGCTTGTAATTAGACAGACCGCCAATTACTGATGGAGTAAATCAGCCTAGCCTACTTCTTCCTAGCATAACCTAGCCAACACTAGCCAAGCCTAGTCTACCCTTGCCTAGCCTAGCAAACAGCCCTTGAACCCCCTACTGTTAAGACTCTGCTCTCTGATTGTACCTATGACACCTATTATTAATTTCCTTCTGTATCTTTTGCTCCAGTATGTTGTTATATTATGCTGTGCAAATTTGGGACCTGGCCCTCTAGTATCTTACATATATGTATTATTTGATACCATTCTTGTCTCCTGTCCAGAGAGTACATTTTGAGAGCTTTGAGACGGTCTCAATTATTTAGATGTTTTATCATTTATATGTTTGCTGTTTATGGTCTCTTTATTTCCTCTAATTCAGAGATTTCTCCTGTTCAGAAAGTGGGAGTCAGTACCGAGCAATACTCAAGATGGGACAGCACCAGTTATTTGAATAGTATTAGCATTACTGTGGGTGGGGTCTTTGAATTTTAACATTCTCATAAACCATTCCATTATTTTTCTGGCCACCACTATATTTGCTCGGTTATGTTCACAAAGTGTGAGGTCGTCAGACGTCGTAATTCTCAGATCTGTTGCATGTTTTTTCCTTCTTAGAGTAGGTCTGATTGTCCTGTGTTCCTTGTTTCATTTAATTTCCTCGTTTCTACCATACTTCAGCACCAGTAACTTATCACTGTTAAAATCATGTTATTTCTGTTTTTTTCAATGTCTCCTACAGTGCCAATTTTCTTGTGTCTTCTGTATCATCTGTAGAGTTTCATTGTTCAAATGTGTTATAAAATACATGCACCACCATCTTAGTGGTGCATATATGCATTCCACCTTGCATTTATATGCAAGGTAGAAAAATATGCATGAAAAAATATATATGAAAAATATGCATTTTTGTTTTTTATAATTAATCTAAACTGATGCTATTGTATATCTGTTAATAATTTATTTTTGTTTTTTTTAGGTAAAATTTAAATCAGACAACATTATCAATTGCAACATTACAACATTGTCAACAATTCTATCTGAGAGAACATTACAGCAATGGCTTCCAGTAATTCAAGTAAGTTACATTATAATTGTGATTTGTTTATAATATATACTTTAAATTTTATTTTTGTATGTTATTAATTTTATTTGGGTGTAAGTTCATATTATCATTAGATATAGAGTATAAAATCTTAATTTTGTTTTGTCAATTTTGTCTGTTAGAATTGCATATCTATTTCAAACTTTATTAATACCACAAAATGTTAGTTAAGTTGAATATTAATTTAATATTATTGGAAGATCAAAAAACTTAGTCAAATAAGTATTTGAGTCCCAATTCAATTATTTGCAGTTCACAAATTGCAATTTTGATTTACATTGAAAATTCCAGATTATTCTTCTCTTAATTAAACATATTAAATTTGGTTTACTTGTGTAATTAATAAAATCTGGTGCTGTACAGGTTCTCAATAATACAATCACAATTCTCCGCTCAGTCTTCTGTAGCACTGTACTGCTTTGTGGTCTTTCATTATGCTGCTACTGTGTTTTTTGTACCACTGTATTACATTTTAAACATTTTACTCTTTTTTATGATTGCCCAGATTACCTTTATTTACAGGCCAGAAGAAACCTTTCCAGCAGTGTTGTCCCATCTGCAGTAATGCCATTAGTGTTCGTCGACATTTCTGCAACTGTGGACACAGCTTTATAGATGAAAAGCTTCAGGGTGATGTAGAGCGGGAGGAGAAATATAAGGAAATGGGTCGAAGAGCTGCTAAGCATCAAAACCTTTGCAGATCATTTAAAGCCATGAAAAAATCTGTAAGTACTTCATGCATTCTGTTATTTCTTCAATTAGAATTGTATCATATTGTATTAATATCCATTCTGTTAGGTTTTAAATTTTCCCACAAATAAACAGATTTTAAGCCATTTGATAATTAATTAGTATTAACATTTTCAATTTTGGTGGATACTGTACTTATTGATGTTTATAATAAAGTAATGTGCAGTTGCGTTGCTTCTGGGAGTATGGGTTCGAGTCACTTCTGGGGTGTGAGTTTTCATTCGCATATAGTCCTGGGGACCATTCAGGCTTGTTCGCATTTGTGTTCCTCACGTGTGCCCCAAAGAATGAGGTGATTTGGTGAAATGCTATGCCCAAGATTACCATCCGAGTTGCCGTCGGGGAAGTGGCTCAAATAGCCTCGGCTATCACTTCCTTTTGACGGCCGTGATGGTCAAGCGGATTAAGGCGCCCTGTAGTTACCAGTTGCGTTGCTTCTGGGAGTATGGGTTCGAGTCACTTCTGGGGTGTGAGTTTTCATTCGCATATAGTCCTGGGGACCATTCAGGCTTGTTCGCATATATATATATGTGTATATATATATATATATATGTCGTACCAAGTAGCCAGAACGCACTTTTTGGCCTACTATGCAAGGCCCGATTTGCCTAATAAGCCAAGTTTTCCTGAATTAATATATTTTCTCAAAATGTTTTCTTATGAATTGATAAAGATACCCATTTCATTATGTATGAGGTAAAAAAAATTTTATTGCTGTTAAAATTAACGTTGATATATGACCGAACCTAACCAACCCTACCTAACCTAACCTAAGCTATCTTTATAGGTTAGGTTAGGTTAGGTAGCCGAAAAAAGTTAGGTTAGGTTAGGTTAGGTAGGTTAGGTAGTCGAAAAACAATTAATTCATGAAAACTTGGCTTAATAGGCAAATCGGGCCTTGCATAGTTGGCTGAGAAGTGCGTTCTGGCTACTAGGTACGACATATATATA